>NW_013530872.1:6896572-6971136 GCF_000836235.2 Papilio xuthus
TTAAAACAGCTTTTCATTTCACTGTCCAACGTTGCAGACTGAAAACGAGTCTATAATCGCCTCGCAATTTTGATCTTGCGAATACATTTAATAGTAGCTTATAGCTACAAATTTAATCTATTTTTGTAGTATTATTTTCAAGAAACATATTAGCTTCAATAATGTACGAAAATTTATTCCCTATCGCCATATAACCTTTTGATAACCTAAGACTAAGAAAAAGAAAATAACTTTACTTTGTTAAAAATCTAAATTTTATAATATTCTTTTTTTTTAAAGTATTCTTACTTTAATGAAATTTAAATGTGATTTATATTATTTTAAGATCCATTTTAACGTGGAGTCAAACGTTTGCAAAATATCCATTAAGTAACTCGTTTATTATTTTCACGAATACAATTTTAATATACAAACATAGTATTTACTATGTAGTTCTCATTAGCGACTTAAACAAAAGAAATAAATCGGGGTGTAATAAATTTAGCGAGACTCAAGACGGAACGTTTACTGGTTTTCTTTTAATTCGGTCACCATTCCAGCGGTGGCACCCCGCGGCTACGCTGGTTGCATTTCTTGCGAGAATACCAGCTGCTTTTAACATAACTCGCTTCTTATTATTTCACTTACGTGGCGAATTGAATTTTTGTTTCTTAAGTAAAAGGCGCAACGTCATACACTTCCTTATTGAATATTGTGTCAGTAATTTAATGAATATTCGTGAGCAATAAAGTCTATATATGAACCTAAATCTTTAAGCAAGGCTTTGCAGTAGGCTTTATAAAGTAACATTAAATTAATGGAAAGACGATAACTTTGTTGTCTTCATGAGAAATTTACAAAATTTTCTACATATAAGTACGTATATTTAAGGTATATTTAAGTGGGATTTTCACGACTTTTAAATTCCATGAAATGGTAAATAAAAATAGATAAATACGTATAAGTGACAAAAGTTTTAGAATGACGGGAGTAATATCATAAAAAAGTGACTAAAATAGACAACAACAGCTGAAAACTTTTGTTTGCCATTGTTCGTGGGTCATTAAAATGGGTAATAGTAAAATTTTTACGACTAAATAACACGTGTTTCGCAAAGAATCGGTTCCAACTGTGACCCATCTGCGGCGAACAGAACGTGCCGTTTCGGTACCATATTAAAATTCCCACACATAAAATTGAATGAGAAAAAAAAGGTCTGCGAACGGCCCCTTTCCAACTCACAACAAACAAGCAGGTAAGCGAATCTTTACGACCCCTAACGAATGAAATATAGTCACTTTGTTAAAGAAATGTACGTCTTATTGCTTTAAGTTTAAGAGCTTTACATTGATCCACAAATATTTCTCAAGTATCGATGAAAAATTAATTTTTAAATTTGAATGTCGTCGATGATGTAGAATAGTATAGAAATAGCATAGTTTAAATATTCTAGAATTATTTATTTAAGCGGTAAGACATGATTAATATTAAGTATGGTCATATCATTACTTCTACTTAAGTTAAACAGCAATCTTTTAATAATTCCCAGAAATCTTATTTGTCATCTATTTTATCTTTTTAATAAATGGATTATTGTTAAAAGTAATTTTCAATAACATCCATTTACATTCGATGTTAAAAATTTATCTAAAAATGTATATCAAGACAACTATTCTTTAAAGGAATATTTAAATCTTTATTAAAAATAACAGAACGTCCAAATGAAATTTTAGTAAGGGTCCACATTCTACGGCTGGGTTTTTTGTGACGACAATCAAATAGAGGATACGCGGTGGAGACGGGGGGTCGGCGGGAGAAGGGGGAAAGTATCAATAGACCTCTGTGAGAAAGTGCCGAGTTGTTGTGACGATTACAAATTTCGTCTTATGAGTGTTATATTTTATGTGTCCGCTCGTCCCTCTATGACACTTCTTGAAAAGATTTAAATTTGTGATCTTCTTTGATGACTTTTTCGAACATCCTTTGAATGTTTTACTTAAAGAACACAGATAGATTGTTATAGAATAAAAAACTATACTTAATTTTGACGATTCTGATTACAAGAATCACAATGGTTACTCTAATAGATCTTTCTCCAATGATGTGTTATCATTGAAATTATTTTCTTCAAATTCTCGATTAAATAGTACAAGTAAACTTACATAAATTACTAATAGCGAGCGACATTTTATAAGGATTCATTAAATTAGATTTATCTTGAAATTGAATTTGGAATTGATTCACCAATTCAACTGATTAAATTCCTTTATCTATTAAGGCTAAGGTATAAAGCTAAGTGAGTTTTCTTTACGGTCACGACCAGTATTCGGTCAATTAAAATAATATTGTTTTGATAGGAGACGGCCACGGCGATCCTCTGTTTATTTTAAACATTTGCCGACCGCCTTTCGAAGACTATCTCGTACCCTTTCCCAGCCACGGGCTATGTACTTTATCTTGTTATCGTTGTTTAAAGGTCCAATCTCATTGAAAAACTGTTTACATAAATTTACGTAAACAAATCACTTAATATTAACGCTTCGTACATTTCGTTTATCTTTATGTCTATAATATCTAAGATAATCAAATCTTATTCCATTCATCAGGATTATATTACGATAAACTATTTTGGCGCGAATATAACTTCAAATAGTGACAAGCGAAAAGAAAATATTTGGATTTCTGTGTAAGTCCTAATGTATCGCCTTCTTTATGTCTCATTATCTTTAACTCTTCATTGTGTTCATCATCAGCTCACTATACGTCCCCACCGAGGGGCTTGGAGCCTACCCTAAGTTAGGGGTGACTAGGCCATACTCAACCACGCTGGCCAATCGCGGGTTGGTTGACTTCACACCTATCTTTGAATTTCTTCTATGATATGTGCACGATGTTTCCCTTCACCGTATGAATTCATTCATTTGTAATTTACTGTAATTTTCTACAAATCGAAACTCTTTCTTTTGTATTTTGTAACTATTGATTTTTTATTTTATCATAAGTTATTAACTTGCTTATTTCTCGCCTGCAACATTCAATACTTTAAAAGAGAACCTTGAAGTATTTCTATGACTCAGTAAAAATACATAGTTTCAATCTTATTAATATTATAAATGCGAATGTTTAGATTGATGGATATTTGTTAGAAGGTAACGGTTTATCGGATAACAATGAAATTTGGCTTATTGAACATACTCTGGAAGAACACATAGGTGACTAATTATGTTTTTTTTAATTACGCGCGGACGTAGTCCCGAGCTAATGTAGTAAGCCTTTATATTTTCACACCTTATTCTATCAATTAGAAATGTTTGTAAACGCTGTGTATATTCAAGTTAAACGCACAATCACTTGACTGTAAATCACGCTACGTTTCCTTGTAACATTCAAATTCAATTAAGTGAATTTATTGTATAACAGGATGTAGAAGATTACAGAACTTGACATGTTACAACATATCTATATGTAGATTTATGACATCTCATCCATTTGCATTAACTACTATATTCGTGTATAATTAATTTAATTATTAATAAAAATGTAACTTATTTTTATCTCTGGGAAAATCTGTTTTTAAATCATTAGGAAGTTTTTATTTTATATTCACGTACACCAAGGATACTTTTATGAAAATCTTTTCTACAATACCAAGCTTTTAACGTAATATTTGTTCTCATCTTTGTTTTATGTTTACGTAAGTGAACAGTTTAAATTTATTTAAAATCAAAACTATTTTATTTCTCTTGATTGTAGGAGTATATTTTATTTTTTTAAAAACCTTTAGTTACAGCAAAATTAATTTGACAATAAAATACGTGATATCGTTTTCAGTTGTCAAATTAATGTTTTGTGAAATCACATTTTTTCCACAAAGGAAATAGGATCTAAAGTAATTTTCTAGACTCTCGGAACGTTGATAATAAAACTAGAGCACTTAAAAGAATTAAATTTGAAAACTAGAGAACACCCTCAAAGCTTATTCTAAGAATATATTTGAGATAAATTTTAAATACGTGTTTAAATAAATATAACTAACAAAAAATAATATCTACACTTTGAACATGGCTACAACAATAACCAGTTTGAACTGACGATAGTGTTGTCCTGGCTACGTTTGGACATTTCGAGCACGCCACTCGAATATCGATTTCGTGATCCTATTTTTGGCGACGTGTACTCGGAATCGCGACTATTGAATTTAACTCTTTGCACAGACAATCTGTAGTATTTTCGTTCATAATCCTGCGTCATTATATATATTAATTGGAAGTATGACTGATATATTACATTCGTAACAAGTATAAAATTATTATTTTTAATTTTTAAAGATAATTTAAAAAACTCGATAGATACTTACTGTTTTTTTAACACACTAGAAATCACGAAGCGAGAGTAGTATAAAAACGACAACTGATTGCAGTTAAGCACACATTAGTTTAAAGTGCTTCGCTATTGCATTACTTGCACAAAAGGTGCAGATGACAAAAGTGTAAAAGGACCTTTCGTTATATTGAAAGCATCGTTTGCTTTATTCCATTCCCGCCTTTTGAGGCATAAAGTTATTTTCTCAACAAAGCACGCGGAGCCTCTGAGCTCCTTATATTGGACCTCTCTTGAGCCGATCCATTGTAATCTTAATGCCGTATTATATTAATGCGATAAACATCTCGAAGGCGAGATTGGTGCTCATTTTTTTTTTGTAAATCGTCTCGGTTTAATATTGGCATAGACATACTGGTATATAGAGGAGCATAACGTATCTCTGGTAACGACGTCTTTATCTCTACATTAGATCATCGGGGAGACATTTAATTCTGTCAATAAATCCACACGAATAGTCTTTTTGTCATATCTGTTTGTAATATTTGACGCTAAGTATTACGTTAAATATGTGTGGTGAACTGTGATAATAGAATTGAGATAGCAGCTATTATTTTCAACTTATTTCTATTGGATTTATAATGAAAAACTTACACTATCAATCCTTATTTAATATTGCAAACAGTATCTAAAATATACACGTAGTAGTACTGCTACAATTATCTGAGCTAGTTAGATATGAAATTATTTCTACTCTACGACAATGAATGGAGTGCCTATTTACATTAAATTCCGGACGTTGTAGTGAGTTAAATAGTTTATAATACTAGAACAAAATACGTCACACAGACCACTATAAGAAGTTGGCCGACACCGATGCATGACTCGGCATGAAACTTCAAAATGTTCGACTTGCAATGCGGCCGCCGTGAGTCAGGTATAATGAAAGCCAATTCAATCACAAAATAACATTGTGTTTAGCTATACAGATTTATAGTCTGTCCGTTCCGTTAGAGGAAAGGAGAACGTGAAAAACATTAAACTATCGAAATGGTTCTTCCCGAAATACGTGATTTAATGACAAAAATATTTACTGTTACTACCTACCACATTATCGCCATATACGAAGGATAAGTAATAAAAAATAAAGTTTTCTAAGTTCTAACATAATTCTTCACAATTTTTTTATGTTATATGGTGACAAATAAGCAAGCGGCCAACTAAATTCACCTCAAAGGCCGGCAACGCATCTGCGGTTCCTCTGGTATTGTTGATGTCCATGGGCGTCGTTGAACACTTCGGTGTTCCCGCTGCTCGTTTGCCCCTTCTGTTATAAAAAAAAAAAAAAAAAAAAGCGACCGCTGCCCATAGACATTCGCAATTGCAAATAGGTAAAGGTAGGCATACCTTCAATCGAAAGAGGAGGAGAAGCACAAAAAGAGAATATTTTGATTTCCTATGTGAGTTCTCCTCCATACAATCCCATTTCTAAAAGAGAAGGAAAGAGGACTAAAATTAGCGCAACGCACAATTGTCAGAGTAAATGCCGTATATTTATAAACATTTAGAATTTATGTAACTAACTTTTAAAACCTTTTAAATTATGCAAGGTAATGGAATGACAAAAATAACCATCGCCGTTAATAATATAGTTGAGTTAACAACGATATATATTTTCAATACATGTTTAATTTAGTGCAATATACTTTATGAAATATATTTTATAGAATTATTATTGCATCCAACATAAACGATTAAATATATACGACAAGTTGTCTGGAAGTGGGAAGAAGTTTGCACTGGATATGTTTAGAAAGTTCGATGTGGCGAGCTTAAAGCCTTTGAACTTGAGACTTCCCCCGCGGCCGCATAATCCGAGTGGATACTTCACAAGTTATGTTATAAATTATATGTTATTGCATTTCTTTTAACAAAGTTTATATGTATTTCTCTGGCAACATTCAAGAACCTTGATGTTAATATGTTGTACTCTTTGATGTTTTTACCAATCTTCACATACCCATATATTTCAAAGTTGAGCGTACTTACAATGCGCCTGTTTATGTTGTTCAAATGTTTTTTTTATATGTATTTGACAGTCAAGACTTACGGTTTTTAGCTAAAATCACAAACGCGTAGCTAAAATTAAAAAAACGTCAATAGCCTAATGGTTAAGGATACGGATTTCCGATCACGAGGTCGGGGGTTCGAATCCCGCCATTCGACTATTGTCATAAACCATATCCTAGCCCAAGCCTAGAGCTTAGTTGGAATGGTAAAAGAAATATTAGTAAATTTCCAAAAAAATCTGCTAATATATTTACTAAAAAAAAACGGCTTTTGGCCTTGATTATTACTGTTATTCCCAGTTATTCATAGTACATTTTTTAATGTCTATAAAAATATATTTGCAAAATATTGTGTCAAAACATGTTATGGTCCATTAGCAAATGCCAGTTGTTATCGAGTAGGGAAATGGTTGTTTTTCTTTAGCACCGGATGAATCAGCTTAATTGGCACGACACCGCACCAGCCCTGGCCGCCGTGAGATAACAAGCTAAGTACATTACACCTAGAGGCTTTAGCGCGCCTTCGTTATTGTATTTACTCAAACCTATTATAAGGATTACCTTATAGATAGCTTGAAAGAGATATAGAGGTAATTCATTTGTTTTAATAATATATTTAAAAGAAAATAGATTTAATATATTGCAACTTATTTCGGTGCGTATTTTATTGGAAAATTAGATTCAGCCTTCGACTCCACCCGCGTGGAGTTAAAAAAACTTTAATTCGTAGACTATTTGTTCTTCCAAGCTAAGTTCTAAATCTATGCCAATATTTAGAGAGATCTATGCAGCCGTTCTGAAGATACTTTCTAACAAACATCGATACATTCATCATAACATTCGCATTTATAAATTTAGTAAGATAATTTAACAAGTCAGTCATTAGCAAATGATTGTACTCAAATAATTTTTATCCTGTAGATTTTAGTGCTTCAAAAAATGCTCCTCATAGATATTAAAAATAGTATCATCACAGTCGCATTAGTTCATACTAAATACTATTTGAAGTGGTAGAGACGAGTGCATAGACAACGAGCTCTATGGTTTATTTATCTTTGTTGCTGGTTTTAGATTCGCAGTCGATAGCGTCGCGTCTAGAAACCATCTTGATACAGCAACGGCACTTTCGTTACGTTGTGTGCTTACTACTTGAGTGAAATGCAGCGCGCTTCTTCGCTCTATAGTAAACAAGAAGACATCTGTATGTATGTATGTATGTATGTATGGAGCGTTTTACTGGTTTTAGTTGCCCGTCAGAAGGGATTCAAATAGTTTAAAAAACGTAGAATCAAACTAGAGCAACTTTCCTTTAGTTTTAAGTTTATACAAGTGGTCACCCGCGACTCCGTCTGCGCGTAATTAAAAAAAAACATAATTAGTAGCCTATGTGTTCATCCAGGCTATGATCTACATCCACGCCAAATTTCATCAAGATCCGTTGAGCCGTTCTGGAGATACGTTCTAACAAACATCCATCTATCCAAACATTCGCATTTATAGTATTTGTAAGATTTATTACAAAGATCTCGGAATAAGGGCTATAGAACTAAAAGCCATATATTTAAAAAGTTATAAAATTATAAAAAATATAAAACATAATTCATGTTATAATTTACATAGATTATATAGTAGTATTCAACAATGTATAGGTATTTTCCAATATTGAAATATGCTTTAACACCGGTATAATATTTAAATCATGCGAAATATCTGATATACGTACTATGCGTTAATATGCTTGTAATGAAATTCTCAAAATTGCAATCGATAGCGTGTCATAGAGCAAAGCTGGTAAACGTAGTCCTTTATCTATGTCCCAGATCAATTTCATAGATGAAGTAACACGGTTATCTATCATCAATGCGATCGTTTATTAGTAATTAATGATAGTCCAGTGGTTAGTGAGAAACTAACGATGCATATATAAGTTTATTATTTAAAAATTATTGGTGACATCCCAATAAGTGATCTACTTAATCTTTGCCTTCCATAAAATGTTCAAGGTCAAAGCTCTTATCGTCGTTTCCGAGTGTGGCACCTAGTACTAAATACATATAATATAAATCTTACTTCTTACTAATATTATAAATACAAATGTTTAGATGAACGGATAGATGATGGATGTTTGTTTCAAGGTATCTCCAAAACGGCTAAACGAATCTCTATGAAATTTGGCATACATATAGAACATAGTCTAAAATAACACATAGGCTACAAATTATATTTATTATATTGTGTATGTTGAATTAATAACAGCAGTTTAAAAGTAGCAAGTGATTTACGATTTTTTTTTAATTAATTCAGTAAATGTCGGACCTTTAGCCGTGTATTCGTGGCGTGGCTGGTCGCGTGCATAGCTAAGATCCATTAATGTTGCCAGCCGCCGCCCGCCGCCAACAAACAAATTACGGATGCAAACACATCGCAACACGCGAGCCTTGAAAGCATTTTGCTTGCTTTGTCAATACCCACCCTCACTCCTAGTATCGTCCCGAACATGCCCGACCGAGTAATTTGATAAATGTTCTTGTTATTGTCAATGCTATTGATAATTGTTTAGGAATGCACGCGATGACAATCAATATTTATCACTTCAAACGATAAACTAGACGCATATGTAATCCATCGCACATTTAATAAACTAGTAAATAAAATAGTAATTATTTCTCCGTGTATCACCATATAGGGTGTACACAAAACGTCCCTCATTAAGGTTGTAAAGGCCAACTAAACATAGAGTTAGTTTCAGGTACAAGCAAGTCTAAGCCGACATTACACTATCATCTAAAGTATATTTACAAGTACTACAATTTTAAATTCTTTGTCATATTAAAAAGAATAAAAAATGTTGACATTTAAATAACCAATCGATGTAGATACTAAAGTCACAAAGAAGTTATTCTTATTTATAAATCTTTTAAGCACATGACAGATAATATTAAATGTACCATAAAGATAAATTGATTGTTAAACGAAAGTTTTAATGGGTGATTCATTATTATCAAACATATCCAAAAAATGTCACAATATGGATATCAAAAGTTTGTCAGAACACCTCTTTCAATAAATGTATCTAAAAGAAAATATAAAGAAACTTTCTTAAAAAGGAAAACAGTAATACCGCGTACCAAGGCCGTTAGAGCATTTTTAATCATGCGAACACACGAGCCGTAGTCAATGACTAAGCAAACCACAAACACTTGGTATGCCGCTCGTCCACGACTTAACTAGCGTCCTTCAGAATGCATCCACGCCATTGAATAAAGAAGTCCACTTCAATCCACTCACGTAGCACACAAACGGACAGACGGACTGATGCGTCACGTGCACCCTGAACACTCTTAGCTCTCGCTCTCAGCTTCAATTTAGTTAAAAGTATAAGCTGAGTGCAACGCTATCCCTAACTTTGCTCGCCGCCAAGACGGTCTTTACAAATCCCAAGAAACTTTGCAACGTTGAAATGCAAAATAATATATTTCTCCAAAAGCTGAATGTATAATACGAATACAAACGTTTATTACATTCGAACATTTTAAATTGCAAAATAGCATTTTGTTTATATGCAAAACACAAAGAAACGTGCTGCAATATTTTATTAAAATAACGCTATTATTCAGCAATATTAAAATAGGGTTTTTGATATAATGTACAATGTTTTCTTTTGTTTTTAAGTTATTCATATACTCGTTTAATCTTATTATTTTTGCGTACTTCATAGGATTGAAATAAAATTCTATAAAGCAACTAAAACTTAAAATTTTCCTTTTAAAAAATCCCATAGCGAGATAAAACCACATCCGACCTGTTGCTGTTCGTAGTATTTTATATTGTTCACGGCTTAACGCGTTCTTTATATACGTTCGTTTTGGAGAAAACTGCAATTTGAAAGCGTCACTTTAATCCCACTGGTTTAAGTAAAGATTGTACAGAAAAGTATAAAAAATATGGTACATTTCAGTGAGATGTTTCAAAATCGACCTTATGCTAGTTTTTATCTAACTAAAAAGAGAAAACATTGATGACGATAGAGTTTATAACATACTCTCTGGTAGTTCACCTGCCAGATTAAAAGTATAACCATGAGCAATTTCTTTAGCTGATCTTTATTTATCCTATTATATTAAAATTATAATTCTCAAAAACGTATTATAGAAGAAAAACTAATTTAATTAAACTTCGAGTTCAAAAGCCTTGTCTGGAATTTTTAATAAATAACATTTGTTCCAAATAAACAAATCGACTAACAGCGGGATAGACCTAAAAGAAATGTTCGGTGCGCTTTTAATAAAAGTATAAATAATTTTGCATCTGTGAAACATTTTCTACGTTAGATATTTATATGTGTATATCCCTTGTGTGTAAACTGTATTCTGCATAATACATCGGTCTTTAATACCATTATTTAATGGAAAGATGGGGAAAATGCAAGCTCTTCCATTACGATCTGATGTTTTTTAATTTATTAAAAAAAAACATCTGTGCCCGCGACTTCATCCGCGTGAAATACTGACTTTGAGCTGCGCGCTGTACTGGAAATTACTAAAAGAATTTTTCTAAAATAAACTCAGCCTATGTTACTAATTATTACATCAGCTATCTGCCAATAAATGTCCCGTCAAAATCGGTCCAGCCATTTCAAAGATTAACCGGAACAAACAGACAGACGGAAAAAATATACATGTAGTAAAAAACGATTATTTCAATATTACAAAAAGACACTCCAATTTTATTTATATGTATACAAATGAACGTTTTATAGAACTATAATTATGAATTTTATAAATGTAATAAATGCTAACAAAACTTTTCATCTTAAAATTATATATATACAGCTGTGATAAGATTTGTCAAAAATTCTTTAGTATTATATACAGTGAAAAGTTTACATAACTTTTTTATTAAATATCTCTGTTGAACATAATTAGTTTATTCACTGAGAAGTTTCAAGAGTTCAAGCGTAAAGTAAGTCTGATGAAACAAAAGAAACTAACATTTACATTAGATGAAAGTTTTAGCGCAAAATTTTAAACTGCCTTAATAAATGTTTCGAAACATAATATAAGTAAATTGCTTCGATCAGATTTACAGAGCAAACTATGATATGATTAAAAAATTCCAAAGAGTTTAGTAGCTATTAATTAAGTTAAATGAGAAAAATATCAAAGCAATATAAGTAAAGTTTACAACACAAATTAAATTTTAAATTAAAACTAGTAGCATAAGAAAATAACTTATACTTGAATTTAAAGAGGGAATAAAAGATGTGCGTTACAATAATTTGCTATTTTCTTATTGTAAAATTAACATTCCTAATTAGTCTCTTTCTTTACATATGTACTTATATATTATGTTATTATACAATGTTAAGACATTTACATAATGACAAGTGTTATTACCGAAGCGGAATGCAGATGCTTTAAGCAATCGTCTCGACAGATGCCCTCTTCAATTGCATCTGCGGTACTTAAAGTTTTACACATAAACATAATGATGTCTTATTCGTAGTAATTGTGGCGAAAATAATTTCCTCATTATTTTATAATATATATAAACAGTTTTCTCTTTATTACTCAAAGAGGACGACGTTCGTACGTTATCCGACGTTCATAGGGTGAAGGAAAGTTGATACAGCCTGCACATACATATCTGCGAAGCAATTCGAAGATATGTCTGAAGTCAACCAACTCTCATTTGTCCAGCGAGGTAGAAAATGACCTTATCACTTCTAGGGTAGGCTCCAAGGCCCTCGGTGGGGTTCTATAGTGAGCTGATAATGATGATGAAACCAAAGAAGATCACTGTAGATGTGATGATGTTTTAAACAAACATTTTAGACATTGCTTTGCTTTGGTTAGGCATAAATTATAATGATTTGTTTCATAAATTGTCGTATAAAATTGGAGTTTATCATAATAAGTATTAGAATTATCTTCACAAATGACACTGGCGTATACAAAAAGATATTTACGGTTCGGTTCGCGTGTTATAATTTATTTAGTACGCATTCGATCCATTAAAAAGCATTCAGACCCGACACAGAGTGCATTAAGTGCGTATCGGAGTGAAAAAGAAATCAGTACAACATCTCCACATTGTATTTAATCTGTTCATTTATTTATTATTTGTCACACGATGAGAATATCATATTCTGATGTAATGTAAACTCTCACGACCGTTAAACTTTATCAGAGTATTTTAATTTTATTGAATTAAATTTTATGTGCGTATTCGGCATTGTCCATCAATGATAGATGTCGCTGTTGTTTAAATAAGCTTTGAACTATATAATACTACTACCGTAGAGCTGTTCGTTTATAACATAGTTTAGAATTCTCATATTAACTGGGTTTCTGAGACCATAAATTCCGTTTAAAACATATTGTTATCTTTATTTTGTCAAAGATAATGACAGGGATGACGGTATGTTTACAGAGATTTTGGTATCAGAAATCCACGGTAAATCTTCACTAAGGAAGATAACTTTAGAACTTTATAAGTGTGACAGTGACTAGTATAAATATTAAAAGTAATTGAAGAATATTCTTAACCTCGATATTTTCAAAAGGGGACTGTTTAAATTTTATTAGACTTTTTTTTATATTATAAGGTGGCAAACGACCCAGCGGCCTCCTGAAATCACTGAAATAACAAAGTAACCGTTGCCTACCTTTCATCAACGGAGGAGAGGATGCACTTCCACTTCCTATCCCTTCCTTATAAGAAAAAGGGTAGGAAGGGAAAGAGGACTAATTTAGACCTCCGGGACGCACACTCGTCAGACGAAACGCAGAATTGCTTCCACTTCACGCCTGTCTTCTGTGTGGTCGTGGTATTTCACCGGGCGAGCTGGGCCAATTCGTGCGAAGATGTTAAAGCGGGCTCTACCACTGTTAAAACTAAAGACTTAATTATTTACATTAATATTTATGCTTTGGTAATCTTTTTTGTAATTATTATTATTTAAATATAATTAAGCCTAAATCTAATTTAATGTAATAATTATTGAAATACTAAAAACTCTATAAATAATATGTAAGACGAGATCTTTAATTGTTTTCTAATCCCGGAGTGACACGAAGTTATTTGAATATTTAATCTTAAATTAAAACAAAAAGAAAGCATGTCTCGTATTCCTCAAAGCGTTTTAAAGCACGGTAGGTGGGCTGGTACTTTAAATACGGCATTTAAAATGCGATTACTTTCAATCCCGTAACATTTAAAAACTTAGATACCTTCTATAGGTTATTTGAACGCATCAAAATCATTGGATATTTTACCATAACGAGTCTTTGATATTTTTATACTCAAAATAACTTTTCGAATCAATTAAAACTTTAATACTTCGACTTAAAGTTACATTTCTTTTAACACTTTGCCTTCATGTTTTCTAATTGTATAATGATTTTTCTTTTTAACGTATAAATGTACATCAATTGTGTTAAATCTATAAATAAATTTAAATGCTAAACATTATTAGGTATTTTTATTACTACTTCTTAAGTTGTGAATTATTTTATTGTTTTCCTTGACATTTATTATTATTATATGTGTTTATTTACCTTTGTTACATTTGTAAGTAATTTAAACGGCAACAACGTTTGTTATGGCTAATAGATAAACATATACTGACTAGAAAACGAATGTATGTAAAAATAACTACTTTACTACTAATAATTGCACTATTAATATCATTTCATTTCATCATCAGCTCACTATATGTACGTCCCCACCGAGGGGCTCGGAGCATACCCTAAGTTAAGGGTGATTAGGCCATAGTCAACCACGCTGGCCAAGTGCGGGTTGGTTGACTTCACACATATCTTTGAATTTCTTCTCAGATATGTGCAGGTTGCATCACGATGTTTTTCTTCACCGTAAGAACGTCGGATAAATGTACATATGTAAATCGAAAATCGAAAAACACATTGGTACATGGCGGGATTCGAACCCAGGACCTGCAGATTGCAAGTCAAGTGCTTGACCACTGAGCCACCGACGCTCTCCATTTATAGTAGTAACATATATTAATACTAAGGATATTATCTAGCTATTTGTTCCCATTCGTGATTTAAATTAATGAGGAACACTAAAAAAATAACAGCTTTATCATGTCATATCAGCAAGAGAGATAAAGAATAAAAATTAGTACATATTCATAAAAGCGACTTAAAATTATTTTCTTAATAAGATTTGTTCAAATTAAATATATTCTATAAGTTTTTACCATACTGTAAATTATATTACTATCTTTCTATATAATATAAAAGAAAGTCGTGTCGTTTGTTGTCGTGTATAACTCAAGAACGGCTTTACCGATATTGCTGAAAATTGGTGAGCAGGTAGCTTAGAGCATGGAGACGGACATGGGATACTATTTATTCTTTTTTTTTCGAATTTATGCCTTTAAGAGCTGCTTTTTATTTAACTTACTAATATTATAAATGCGAATTTTTAGATGGATGTGATGTGGATGGATGGATGGGTGGTTTACACTAATTAAGTTTTTTTATATATCCAACAGCTAGTTAATTATAATTATTCGTCGGTGAATTGAAAAAAAAAACAGCAAGCAGTCTATGTGTTCTTCCAGAATATCTTCTACATCCATGTTAATTTTTAACGAGATTCATGCAACCGTTCTGGAGATACCTAATTACTTTACTTAACAAACATCCATCTATCCATCCATTCATCCGTCTAATATATTAAATAAAATAGTAAGATAAAAATTATTTTATACAAATAATAAAAGGCCGTAGGCACCATAGGGGCATATGAACTATGTTGAACGTAATTACATAATCGTGCATCGGCTTATTACGCTCGGAAATTATTTTAAAGTGAATGGTTGTGGTGATTACGAGCCGTAGTAGCGATTATTGTAATAAACGAATCAGCCATCTAAGCTATTTAAATTTTAATCTTTATAGCTTCAATAAAGTAAGGGTTAAACGCGGATAAGAGATTAAGATTTATTTATAGATAATAATGAAGGTTAACTTTTATAATGAACGAGGAATTCAACGTTAATAAAGTTTTATCATAACGAAATTTGTCGAGAAATAGAAGTAACTTTGTATCACTGCAGCACACAGAGTTAAAATATCACTAAGTGTGCCACTTAATAAAGATTTTAGAAAGAAAGAAAACAGAATACAGAAGTTTGAACGTTCTTAACTAGTATGCAAACATGATTTGTAATGAGTAAATATCTCATAAAACTGATCCGTTCCTCCCGCGTTGAAATTATTTTATTAGCGTATCGATTGCTAACCAAAACATTTCGAAATTAAACAGGCAATTTTTTTCATTCTTTTAAAAATTGTATAGCGCCTGTTTTGTTTATGATTTAAGGAACGGCCACGCCCCGTCAACTACCGTCAGCGATTGGTTGAACAATCTCTTTGTTGGCTACCACGGAGTCTTTGTTTAAGCCACCGTACAAATTGGCATTCACCACTTACAGGCCTTTGAATTCCGTTCTACCTTTGAAAAAAATATTCAAGGTCAGGGCACTTTTGTTCTTAATCATAACCGTTGAATCATTTAATTAGGTTGAAAATAGACGCAATGATCAGGATCTCCAATAGTTGGTTATTTGATTTGGTACAAATAATTAGCCTTATTTAACTCCAGACCATAGTAACTGTTCCTCTTTCTTTTAATGTACTAATAATGAATTATATTTTGATAATCTTCTATTATATAATAAAGCGCCAATAACCTAATGGTTAAGAGTGCGGATTCCCAATCGTGAGGTCGGGGGTTCGAATCTCGCCATTCGCCTATTGTCGTGAACCATATCCTAGCACAAGCCTAGAGCTTTTTTGGAATGATACAAGAAATATAAGTAAATTTACAAAAATCTGCTAATATTTAAAAAAAAGTACGAATGGATGTTTATTTCGAAGATATTTCCAGAACGACTGAACGGATCTCAACTAAATTTGGCACAGATGTAGAACATAGTCTGGAAGAACGCATAGGCTACTTATTAAGTTTGTTTTTAATTTCGCGCGGACGGAGTTAAGAGCGACACGCTAGTACAACATAATGCAATATTGTCTCTTTTACGTGACAATTCTTTCAGTTTTACAGGATTTATTGTTTCTCAACACTTGATGTGTGACTCATCTATAGATGGTACAGTTCACCTTACAAATGTTAATTCTATTCTTCGTATAACGCTTCTAACCGTTCGCACCTAATCATATTACATACTCTTTGACATCCAATTTATAACTGTAACACGATTTGTTTCCATAATAGCCCATTGTCACAAACCACAAGGTTGATACAAAGAACTGTCATTGTGTCTTGAACAATGCGGTGCGATGTAGTTTTACAGAGTTCACGAACTTGTATGATATTCAATGTTTCTGACCTGTAGCTTGTATTGTTATAAGTAACTAGCTGTCGCCCGCGACTCAGTCCGCATGGACATATATTATAAAAAATCTTAATATATAGATAAGTTGAATAAAAAGCAACTCTTCAAGGCATAAATTCGAAGAAAAAAAGAATAAATAGTATCCTACGTCCGTCTCCTGGCTCTAAGCTACCTCCTCACCAATTTTCAGCCATATCGATAAAGCCGTTCTTGAGTTATAAATAGTGTAACTAACACGACTTTCTTTTATATATATAGATTTATGGGCTTCACCTAACCCGTATAATTCTAATTGATTCTTATTTTTCTTCGAATTAGTATAACTGTGCCACTACGATTTTTAATACGAAAGATCCGCTAGGCTAGTCGGCGGCATTGAAAGTGTTAATAAATTATTATTTACGCCGCGCATAACTGCGTGGTAAGATAATGTGGTCGGTATTTCCGAAATATTATATAGGTAATAAATAAGATTCTTCCAAGAAAATTATGCAAATCATTAGGACGTTTATTGGGTTCTTAAAAATTAGCAGCTATCAGGAAAAGAGTATCTTAAGTAAACCGTTACTTTCTTTTCTGAAAATAAAATAATTAAATACATTTCATTGAACAAAGTTTAGCTTTTAACCACATACTGATAAAGGAAATCTGAATTTATCGTTATGTTTGATATTGAGCAAGATTTCTCGTATGAATATTAATTTATAATTGATTACAAGGATACCATCTGCCTTATATCATTAATATTCAATAAACATTAACAGCGCGTTGCTTTCCTCTGATTTATTACAACCGGTGTAGAGAATCACAATAAAAATGTATACCACTGTTGTTTAATTTTAATGAAAACGCCGCCAGTACTTCTTCTTCATTTAAATCTAGCATAAAATTAAAGGAAAAATACAAGGGTATGGAATTATTTAGGTTACTATGAATGCGAATAAGACAAAATGAAAATCAGAAGATGTTTTTCGAAATAATCTAACTCTAAGTAGGTTCTAATTCTGTTTTTCCTATTCTTAGTAAGATATTATCTTCTCTAATAATGATCTTAAGAGCTTAAGTTTTTAAGATAGCTCATCTTGCAAGAGAACGTTCTTGTGAACGCTTTCTTCGACTGGTCAAACGCTATCGTTTCAACATCATCTCCCTACCCTGCCTATAAAGAATCGCAGTGCTACTCTTCAATATATCTCTATCAGCCATCTATAACTATAAATATTCTCTTTGAATCCATCAATACTTTCTTCGAACAATTTAGTGATCGTTCCAACATAATCATCAAAGAAAGCTTAGGTTTCGTGCCATAAAAACGTACATTGACAGTTAAATTCCTGGCACGGCACTGCACGACACGGTATCATTCTTTCGGTAATGAAGCATAATGAGAGTCGTCGACACGCATCACCTCTCCTGTGTTCAGTTACAAAGTGTCGCCGCTGTTCATGTCGCTCGTTACTTTTAGTGATCTCTCTCCGCCTAAATAATTGCGGTTGAAATGCTTTGCCGCAACACTCACACTTATGTAATTATTATTTCTCACGACCGTATTACACTAATGTGGTTTTTGAAATAGAGACTTTAGGCGTGTTCTCTCTTAGTTAAAATAAAATGAATAGATTTTTCTATTTTAGACAATTACATACTTCCACTTATCGTGCGTTTTTGAAACCAAAAATCCCGTTATAAATATACTGTTATCTCTGTTTTGTCAAAGATAATGACAAGGATGACTATATGTTTTAAACAAAGATTTTGGTCTCAAAAACCAACGGTAGGTCGATTCGGCATTTGTTACTAAAATTGTTAAACATCTTGTCGAATTCATTACTAGTCTTCAAATATAAAAACTTTCATAAAATAATCTTAAAACGGTTTTTAGTCTGATAATAGAAGAACAAGTTCGATCCCCAGCGACTGTTCCTATGAAATTAAATTGCAATTTCATGCATCGACGGTGATGGAAACATCGTTAGGAAACTTTTTTAATGGATAAAGGGTGCATTAAGTCGATGTTGAAAAAAATCGATAACACATGTGTGGTCTTATCGATTTTTTTGATCCACTCCAATCTAAAAGAGAAACTCGACAATGGAACAAATGTTGACTGCTGTATGTTTGCCAAATAAAACGTTCATGTTTACTGTTCTTTTTTTTAAAAGAAACGTTTTAGCATATTAAATTATTATTAAACAATTTTATGTATAGTTTGTTTTAAATCGGTTTACGGTAAAAATCATTGATTCATACACAAATACTGGTGACAAATTGCAATTTTTTCGCCACTTTGGAATAACAATGGATTAAAAATATGACAATTGTTAGGTTGTGACAGTTGACATTTTTCACATTTGTTTCTAGTTTGGATTACGTGTATTTTTTAAATTTGTTTTGATAATTTTATGTTATTCCTGTCACATGTATATGATACTAGCACTCCCCTGCGCCTTCGCCTGCGAGAAAATAAAAACAAAAACTTAATTAGTAGCCTATGTGTTCTACATCTACACCAAATTTCAGTGAGATCCATGCAGCCGTTCTGGAGATACCTTCAAACAACCATCCATCCATTCGTCCGTCCAAACACTCGCAATTATAATATTAGTATAATAGTGTCAGCATTTATTTCTCTCAAAGCATGAGATGTTAACCTCAAAAGTTGCTTTCATTTTTAGGGTAAAATTGAACGCGTCCCATAAATAACATTATCCCGAAGTCAACTCCTTTGATATTGCATGAAATGGTACGCCCGTCTTTATGGACGGAATATTTACGGACACTACTGTTTCAATAATTCATACGCCGATCCTACATTCTATGCGACACAGAGCCGGGTCTAATACATATTTAATAAACCTTCGTCGTCCGGTGATAAAGACAATGAAGCGGTCTCGTGCCAGAAAATAAATTCAACCTCCGCCGAATCGTTGCAATTATCCGTTTCGATGAGCGCAAATCGATTCAATCGGTGTCCAACAAGACATCGATTGTAACATTATAATCGAATAAATCGACTTTGGTCGTCAAAGGTTGAAAAGGTCCTCGAATTTAAGTCAGTTCATCATGATAATAATAGATAATTTGTTACAAGCAAAGACGAACCAATAATGGGTCTTAAAACCGTAATAAAAACAGATAAATGGCCATGTTGGGTAGGATCGAGAAATGAATTTAGATTACACGTTAGCGCCGACTAAGTATGGGTTCGCGTCCACCTGCACCTAAAAAAAACGGTCGAGAACGTAACGACGCTGTTGTCATCTGCTTTTGATGGATTCTATTTAAACATTTTACATTCGTCTCGTTCTTACTTAAATCTTCGCTACGAGTTAGAACTTGTTTTTTATAAAAAGGTTACAAGTATTGTGCTCAACTTTTAAAAATTGTACATACGCAATGTAAGTTATAGGACGTCATTGGCTAATTTAAAACAGGGAGACTTAGTAAAGGAGCCAAGGTTATAATGAACCAGATTTGTTAAATGTATAATAAAACTTTATTATTATTGTGTAATAGAGTAAGAGCCAAAATTATATATTAACCTACATACATGAAAGCTTTTAACTTATATATCATCTAATCTAATTTGAAGTCCAACTAAATTTTGCTTTAATATTTAATAACAACTTGAAACATTCCGATAAACAACTGACAGCTATAAACGATTTTCCATTAACACGTCATAAATAACGTTATAAATTTGTGCTGGTCTCGGTCGTGGAGGCGAAGCGGACACTAAAAATAAAAACTCAGAAGTGAAAATAATAAAATTTAATTGCATAAAATCAGCCCGCGGCCTATAAATACTGGGTAATTCTTACCACAAGCTTCCATTGCATTTAATTCTGTAGAAAAACTTAAAGTTGTTTTTTTTCTTCAAAAAGAATAAGACGTACTACAAAATGTTTGTAAACTAACGGTTAGTCTTTACCAATGTTTGTTTGTATTGAATACACTCCGAAACTACTAAATCAATTTTAAAAAAATCTTTCACTCGTGGGAAGCTAAACGATTCCCCTGTGCTGTAGGATATATTTTTAGCTTAGTTTTTTTGTTAAATTCCGCACGAACGAAGTCGTAGGCTACTGCTAGTCTTATACAAGGTAAGAAGAAAGCACAAACTGTGTACGCCACAACATGTTACAGCAATGAATTACAAATTGAACTACGTACAAAGAACCTGTGTAACAACTTACGTCCATATAACAGCTGTTACGGGCGGTCATATATTGTACGGAATACAAGCTATTTAACGTATCGTATTTTTATTAATGACTAGCTACTGCCCGTGACTCCGTCCGAGCGGAATTAAAAAAAATAATAAGTAGCCTATGTGTTCTTCCAGACTATGTTCTACTTCTGTGCCAAAGTTCATCAAGATCAGCTGTGCCGTTCCATCCGCCTATCTATACTTTCGCATTTATAATATAATATTGCTAAGATTAATAAAAGATTTTTAAAAGAAATTTAACGTCGCAATTGAATCAGCTGCAATTTTGAAGTTGAAGGCGAAGGCGTATCCTTGCTAGTAATGGCTATCTTTGTAATGGCCTCTCGCCCCATGCATTTAAACCGGTTCCACCGGAGGAATAGTTTGATGTATGAACGCAGGTTTTATATATCGTGCAGCTGTATGCCATGAAACATGCTGCGTGACTAAATGTATGCCCACGCGCATTGAATCTTACGAGACGCCTCGAATAATTTCCCCTGTCCGCACACAGCGATTACCTTGTCATTATCATTCGGGAGCGTTCGGAATTTTATTACATTTTACGGTTCGTTTACAAGACGCCGTTTAATGATACCGTTAGATACGACGCTTCATTCGATACTTAGTTGACCTCGGTATTAAAGTTACATCTTATATCCATCAAGGCTAATTTTCAAATTTGTGTGACAACTTCTAAGCGTATATAATTTCACCGTTACTACATTACTGCCGCACTCAGGAATATTATTTGATTTCTCCCTAAGGGAGGCCCTTAGGCGAGATTATGTTAAATGTACACTAAGAGAGACAACTTAACCACACTGTGTATCTAATACTAACTACTAGCTGTCGCCCGCGACTCCGTCTGCTTGACATAAAAAAAACGTAATTAGTAGCATATATGTATGTTCCAGACTATGCTCTATATGTATGCCTGATTTCATCGAGATCCATTCGGATGTCCTGAAGTTGTTCTGGTTCCATCCATCCATACATTCGCATTTATAATATTAGTATAAAGTATGATTAATTCTAAAACAGAAGATTAGTTTAATTAATTACAAAAGTTACGTTTCACTGACATGTCTGTAATTATAAAATTTAGGAAAAAAAACTTTTAATGTACCTAATAGTATATTTCTATATGTTTTAGTTAAAACGGCGGTAAAAAAACGTCTTGTCTTAAATAATTTATGCCTCATCATAAAAACCTCAACCGAAATTTGTAACACGCAATAAATAAATAAGAATTCATAAAGCAATTTTGAGTATTAAAAATAAAAAGGTCAAATTCCGAACCGTAAAATGTTTCCTTTTCTAGTTATATAAATAGTCAAAGTGAAACCCCTACTGAAAATGTAATTTGCTTGACTTTGAGATTCATTAGTTGCGTAAAAATATCCCTCCCATCTTGAATGAGGCTTGTCGAATAAAAGCTTGTTAAAATCACTCGCTACTCGACCCTGAATAAAACTTTTCAATGGTATTTTTTTATCTTATACGTCCTATAAAAATACACGAATGTATCCCTTAGAGAGTAGCGTAAATAGAGTTTTAATTAATTTTTATCTTTGGTAGAGAAAAATGTTTTCTTTATTGTAATTAATCAAAAAAGGGTTATAAAACTGTGTTTTTTCCTAAAATAAATATTGATATTGCACTTATATAGGTACCAATAAATATTTTCTTCTGTATTAATTAACTAGCGACCCACCCTGGCTTCGTCGACGTGGTAAAGAACATAATTTACTTCGGATCTCTTCTACCATATCTGTAGCCTTCCTGTTACTCTACTGTTTATCAAGTAATAAAAACCTTCTGAGAACAATCGCGCTTCCCGCGTGAGCTGATTTTTCGGTAAACCATATTGTTTGTGATCCTTTTTAAAGGCAATTTAAAACAAATTCATCTGTAAACGATCGCATTTATTTAAAAGAATCAAATGAATATAAAAAATTACGCCGAAAATAACACTGAATTCCTTATTAGTAAAGATAGAAAGAAAATTCTATGTACAGTTCTAAACCTTGATGCGGTTTTCTGTCAGTATTACTTTTCATATTATTAATTCCGTAAGCTAACCAATATAAAAGGACCTGTGAAAAAATAGCAAGATATTAAATAAGATGGCTACGGCTTGATAAGCCTAGGAGAATACATAAACTAACTCTCTGGAACAAAGATACATTATCTGGCAATGGAAAACCAACTTAAACACCTAAGGACTAAGGACTGTTTTATATATTTACCCTTTATCTTGTAAGAGCGATTTGTTTATGTGATAGTCATACAAATGTTATTCCCAAGCCCTTGTTATAATATAATTTATTATGACAAAAAATACTTTAGTAACTATAATTCCGAGGAAGATTTGCTGAATATTAATTGTTATAGATCGAATACATTTATTACATTTTATATATAGATTTATTACAAATATTTTTAATATAAACCATTTTGTCTTCGTATAAAAACGCCATAGACATTAATAATTAACTTTCAAATGTCCTATTTGATATAGTTAAAAAAATATTATTTTAATATAATAAAACATTAAAATTAATTCTATTTTCAAATTTAAGATTTTAAATTTAAGTCATCTAACTAAAAAACCGGAAAATTTCAATTACCAATGATAGAATCTTAAGTAGCTTGCTACCGTAAACAAAGTATTTTTAGGAAGAAATCCGAAAATGTGGCAGTGTATTGACCCAACACTAGCCTTACTAAAATGTCGACATTTCTATCCCCTCACTATTAATTCTGACACTAGGCTTTGTAACGAAAGCACGTCATTCACGCCAAGTGATTCTAACTTATACTGTCAAAAAATATCTAGTATCCATATTCTTTTGCACGTAATAACAACAAATGGAAACGACTCTGCTAAGTTCTTGTTAAACCGGTACGTAGTTTGAACTACAATAATATCGCTCGAACGATCTAAGCCAAGTAAAAATTGTTATTGTGTAGACCTAATGCTTTCGTGAAACGACTCTGCTATTGTATGTTACAGCGACAGAAATTTCTTACAATTACCATTGTGTTATTTTTGGATCTACTTCATTTATCAACGTTGATAAAATATTTTAATCTTTGATAGAAATTAAGGGATACATAGATTAAAAAAATGAATTCCGAGTAAACTTTGACATTCGTAAAGTTTTTACTCATTTCGTAGACAAAAAAAGTTTTCATCAGTTTTTATTACGAGTTCACTTGATAATGTCTGTCGACTGTAAGATGAGACTTACTGGAATAGATTTTATCAAATATTTCGAATCTTATTCAGCATCTACCTTTTGAATTCGGTTAATCTTTTATACAGAACATTATAATAAGCGTAAAATTTCTCTATAAAAAGTCATTTCCAAATTCTTACATGAATTCAGTAGGTTCAAATATAATCCTCGCTTATGAGAATCGACGACGACTCATAAAGTTGAAAGATTCCGTCTAGCGAATGAAATAAAAAATGTGAATTTTATTTGGCTAAATCCGAAATTAAATAAACTTTTTTATTAGAACGCGAGCGTAAGATAAAATAGTTAATTTGCATGGTATTAGCAGTGACAAGTTACGACCAGAGAATAGCTTCCATTAGTGAAATAAAGCAGAGATTTTTAAGTTGGATTTACATAAAATTCGCATATCGCATGAACCAGTTCACTTTGATTTCGGAAACTATTTTTATTTATATTCTACTAAAGTTCATTCATTTCATTTACCACTTGTTTTTCTAATAATTTTAAATTCTTAAATTAAATTTTTAATTAAATCATTGATATTTTTGGAATTTTTATTTTCTAATTTTAAATATTTAGACAATTTTCCAAGAAACTAAAATGTCAGTATATTTAACCTCTTCTCTCTCTCTGCCTAGCTTGCATCCCACCAGATGGTGTGGTCAGCTTTCCCAGTCCGTCTCTTCCACTTCGCTCTGTCCATGACATCTTCTGAGACTTGGCACTCGCTCATGTCTTTTGTTACTATCTTTCATATTTAACCTCTGCTATTTTTGTTTAATCATAATATCACTAATATTATTTTATACGAAGTTCATGAGTTATTTTGCCAGGAAAATATTTATATAGTTTTGTTTATCTATGTCCCGCTATTGTTATAATAGTAAAGATAAAGCATTACATGACTTATCCATTAATTAAATTAAACCAGCTTATTTAGGTTACAAAAACAGGGGCAAAGTTTTTTTTTCATTGTAATAAAACAATGATAAGTAACATAAATATGTACTTCTAATTTCACAAGTTAAAAATAAATTAGCACTCAAATAAATGTATTTTATATTATAAGTAAAATGTTCTAACTAACGTATATTGTAATTTGAGAATGACGTAAGAAATCAATAAAAGCGTTTTTTTTTTTTTTATAAAACATCGGAAAAAAGATATTAAACTAGATCTTTCTATCTTACTAATATTATAAATGCGAATGTTTGGATGGATGTTTAGTTGAAGTTATATTCAAAACGACTGCATGGATCATGCTGAAATTTGACAAAGATGTAGAACATAGTCTAGAAGAACACATAGACTACTCGTTAATTAAGTTTTTTAATTCCACGCGGACGGAGCCTCAGGCGACAGCTAGTTGTATAATAAAGTTGTTAAACAAATGTACCAACATTCATTTTATTTGGGTAGACAATTAAATAAATAAACATGTTAGGAACATGATAAATAAGTTACTTATGTGTTATGCATCATTAAAAATAATAAATGGATTTTATTAATTTACTAAAAAAATAAAGCGTGACAACATCAATCATAAAACTACGGGGGTTATAAAAGTGTGTGGCAATTACCTAATATCCTATAAATTACACTTATAGCAATTTATAAAATACCAAGCACCACTCTCACACTCCAACATTTATTACTTTGTAAGTTTAAAATCACGTGCTCAAACACTATTTCCTACAAATTACCTATATTTACTAATTCCACATTTTAAGATTTATGTGTCCTTATTTTTTCTATTATATTTAATCTTTCTATTATTTAAAAAGATTAATAAACATAAAATATAAAATACACAGTTTAATATAAAAGTAAACACGTAAATACTGGTCGAATATTAAGCAAATTTGAATGAAATACCATACAGAAAATCATTAGAAACATGTTTCCGACATAACTATGTTTACATCTACGATGTTTCTATGTTTTTCTAAACAAATGCGTACTGTTATTAAAAGGAATTGTCCCTTGGTACGCGAGAAATGTATAATGCTAGTAAATTCTCAATAGGGGATGCTTATAAACAGTAATAACTAAAGGTTTTCTATTTTACCCCTCTTCATAAATATATATAAGATATTCCTTTGTCATCTCTAATGACAAAGTTAATGAAAAGCAGAAAACAACTGCTATCCCTTTTATATTAATGTCTTAATTACTATCTCTTTCTAATTAGAATGTACGCATCAATAACATAGTTATGAAAAATTGCTAGGAAAGTACAGATTTCAAAAAAATGTGACTTACCTAAATATAATTTTTTGAACTCAAGGATAATAATCTTACCCATAATTTTAACGATTAACCGTGAGTTTCTGGGACCAAAATCCCCGTTTAAAACGTATTGTTAACTGTGTATTGTCAACAATAATCACAGGGATGACGATTATATTTAATATAGATATTTCAGTCTCAGAAACCAACGGTAAGAGTTCATTTTTTTATGCACAATCTTATTTCAAACGCACTGCGTTTACTTTATTTATTTTGTTATTGATAAAAATTATTTTGTTTCAGGTATACGAATGGATTTTTCTATACCAAACTATAATTACAAGGACAGTGAGATTGAAGTTCAACTCTCGGTCACGTCGATGCTGGGATATCCTTAGTTAATAATGCAAGTGCAAAAGTTATTTTGTTTCAACAGAAGCGAGGGATTACCCTATTAACAATGACGTAACGTTACCGTATGTTCAAATATGGTAGTAATATTGAACATATTAATTAATTACTACAAATTTTCATACTTTATTATCTAAAATCGAATTTGTCTAACACATTCTAATAAAGAGGAATACGATTTGAAGGGAACTTTAGTTAGTTACATAAAAACAAAGCATGTCACAAATGTAAGGTATTCTATTATCGTATTCGTATAACTTTGAAGCGTAGTATTCGGTAAGCTGTTATTACTTCCGCTATATGTTTGTTGGATACATGTATATGTGTTCCGAATGTTGTTCGAACATTTATGAAAGACGACATTGAAGGAGATGTCTTCGAACAACAGCGAATAAATCGTATAAGCAACAATATTTCTCTTTGTCAAATCTTGACACGTGTATGTTTTGAATACATGTAAAGTTGTCGTAGCTAAATTCAGATTAATGATTCTAATAACATTGTTCCAAATGCTCTATATTGTTTAGTAGTTTTATTTTGTTTATGGTTGTCAAATTCAAATATGTATAGTGCGAAGAACTTATCCGATTACGTCATGTCTTGTCGAGCTGGCCCTCGAGACTATATCCGCGCGGAGTTAAAAAAAATAATTAGTAGCCTACGCCTTCTTCCATACTGTGTTCTATATATGTCAAATTTCAGATTTATAATATTATTAATATATATTATAATACAATTAAATTTACAACATTAATAAGAAGTAAGATTATTCGGTGTATGAATATTTTCTGAGAATACCGATATAAAAGCGCCACTCACTTCGCAATTTATCGCTGACTGACTTAATTATACTGATTGCAGTATTAGAATGTTACTTTTGTGTATGTTTCTATTTTTATATTTTGCAACATACAGTAAAGCTTTACTTTTAAATAGTGATATGTCAGTTATTAGTTATTGTTATCTTTTATGTAGAATATTTCTATAAGTGTGCAGAGAAGGGAGTAAAATAAATCTATGCAGTTAGATCGTACAAGGGAAGGGAGAGGGAACGTAAAGGAAACGGGCCTCCGCGTCACTGAACTTTACATGCCATTGATTTATATTACACCCAACATTCATTAGGTGTTTTTATTCACAGCAATTTATGTGCTAGAAATGCACATAAAATAACCATTTTACAATTTTACTTAAAGCAATAAATTCAGAGCCCGCCATCTTTGAATTAATTTACAAGAATAATAAATGAGTTTCACCTTGCTATGACAACATGATTTGCAAAAAAATATAAAAAGAATGGTAACTATTTTTTTAATTACGTTTTTTGGGTTGTACGAAGCTCGTTAATAAAAGCATGTTAGTAATCGTAATATCAAAGAGAAACATCCAACAAAAATCTCTTGGGGCAACCCTAATTCGTGGAAGGGGTCACGAGTGTAAGCTACATATGTGTGAGGGAGCCCGCTATGGAAGGAGGTATACAAATTTCGCTTTCGGCGACGCCGGCCGGCATTTAACGTTTCGGACGAGCCGCGAGTTTTAATTTGTGATCAATTATGAGTGAGCACTGTTATTTATCGATGTTTTATTTTATTTGCCTTCTCATAGCGACGCTGGGTGGTCCGGTCACGTTTTACGGATCGCGGTCTACACCAATAAGTTCCACTCATTTGACCATAGACCTATAAAACTTTAAGAGGGGACACTTATCGTTAAATTATTTTAAAACTATTTTTACCTTAATCGTGATTTAAATTATCTTTTTGTAATACTTTTTACCAATTAGTGTGCAATAAAACGTAACAATTTTAACACATTTTTTTTAATTCAATAAAAAATTTCGCACATTTCGTAATATATTCTTGATTTACCTCTTTCCTTTTTTTAGTTATTTCAAAGGTAAAAAACAAGTCTTTCAAAGGCATTAAGCTTTTAATACATGAATATTTTAGCACGTAGTATATATAGATATAATCGTGGATTTTTTATATAAGTTTATCGGGTTTAACACTACATTTTTCATCAGAAAAAAGCTGACCAACCAATTTTTGTATTCCGTGCACATCGGGCGCCCCTCGGACGGTTAGCGGTAAATTGTTCCACTAAATGTGAATGTAATTGACCAGCTAATTCCCATAGAGCATACATTCGGTCAATTAGCCAACACTGCACGGATAAACGGCTCTCCACATTTTCTCACACAACGTTACTTCTTAGAAAACGATAATGGTATGTGAAAATTTCTGTAGCATACGGTTAAGGTATGATAAAATTAAAAAGTGGAATAAAACAACTTACTTTAAACTCTACGTATTTATTTTATGGCAGAGGAGGACATAGCGAAATGACTGCAAATTTAAATTATGATTGATGCTTGCCTCCTTGTATAACAATATAACTCACGTCCGTAACCCAGAGGAGTAGGCAGAGACCATGGACTCCCATTTGACGCGTTCCTAACATACCTCTCTCCCTTCTTCATTCATACATACATTCTTCTTGTATAATACACTAGAAAATGAAAAATTCTAAACAAAAATTATATATTAATACATTCTTCTAGTAAAAGACAGGAGGAAATGAAGAATTCTGTATCAACTATCAGCAAATATAAACATAACCCTTTGTTTATTAGTACGTGGTCGGTTATTTTAAGATTAAACCTACTCAGTTGTTTAAATTTTAGTTTCATATAATATTTACAAATTCTTGCTAAATTTCGCAATTGAGAGTTGTTATTTACGGTATATTATAATGAATATATCCTTCAGAAACTTGTCCCAGCGGGAAGAAGACTAGATTAGTTTGCATATGTACACATTTCGTCGTTTCATTTAGACATAACAAACAAGTACCCTACTATCCTCTTAGAAGTATATTTAGATATACTTTATTATTATGAAACTCCACTAGTTTAATGTTATTTATAATACTGACAGACAGAAATATAATTAGATTATATAAAATTATTTGTAATATGAATATAGACAAGTCAATTCTGAATAAAGGAAAGGCTCCGGTGTCTGTCACACAGTTCATACTATGACAGACTCCAACGCTCAACCTGCTTGTTTAATTGTACAAGTCTATACATTTTTAATAAATAAATAAAATAACTTTTTTTTTAATAAAATATAAGCAGATTTTTTGTAAATTTACTAATATTTCTTTTACCATGCCAACTAAGCTCTAGGCTTGTGCTAGGATATGGTTTACGACAATAGTCGAATGGCGAGATTCGAACCCCCGACCGGAATCGGAAATCCGTACCCTCAACCATTAGGCTATTGACGCAATTAATCTAATAATTTATATAAGAAAATCTGTTACGACTTCGTGAATATTAGCAAATGTAATATAACTTCTAACAAAGGTGGATTTTAATTTCGTAATTATCTTTAATTATATTGCGTCGTAAAATCCATTTCGCTATGGGAAATCTTTTCGTATGTAACAACGTAATAAATTAAGGTCGAGCCCCTACAATTATTGCCGGGAGATAATTATCACTGCTTCGGTATGCTTTCCTTAATAAGAAGTTTAATAGACCTCTAATAAGCTTCTTGTTGTACAAACTTTATTACAGAGGGCGTGAGTTATGTTACAATAGAATTATAGCATATATAAATGCATTTAGTCATTTTAAAATAAAGTACAATTATTAACAATTTAATAACAATGAGGCATTGTTAACTTATTCAATGTTTTACAATAATGTAGAGATAGAGACAGTCTTATAAACTTTAGTAAGACAACACTTTTATATTTATCGAGTAACTAAGTCGTAAACTTAAACTGATTACTATGTGTGATATATTGCCTTAAACGTGTGAAATGATAGAGCTGTAATAAAATTCCAATAATCCTACCTCTTTTTGTCTATAGTTGCTATTTTTTTAATCAGCAAGAAGTGATGCTTACTATTAAGAAAATTACTAAGAGTTCTTTTTTAACATCCTAGACTCTAAATAATCAACTAGAGTGATGTAATGACCCGATGTCGTTGAATGATGAAAAGTCACCTAATTTATTCAGACTATAGAGTCTGTGGTGTTTATAATTATAGTAAGCACTTGCAATTCTATAACTGTCTAGTATAATACAAAGTCGAAAAGTCGAAACGGAGCGCTACGTACACTATGAGAAAAGTTTCAGCCTCTAAAGGAATTTATTTGTCAACTTGGCGCTGATAAAACTTTTGGCGTTTGATTGTGAGGCCGTGCTCGCGCTTCGACTTCGCTCCGCGATAACTTTCTTAGAGTGTCTCCTTTAACCCAGAATTTCATTCACGTATTTTGATAATAATGAGAAATATTTATTCAAATACGACAAAACCATTTAACTCTATTGTGTATCTTACAAATAATTTTTTTTGGTTACTAAACATTAAGTTTTAATACAATATAATTAACTAGCTGTCGCCCGCGACTCCGTCCGCGCGGTATTAAAAATAGATATTGGCCGATTCTCAGGCCTACTCAATATGCTAACAAAATTTCATGAGAATCGGTCAAGCCGTTTCGGAGGAGTATGGGAACGAAAATTGTGACACGAGAATTTTATATATAAGATTAAAAAATAATTTCTATTCACTACTCATATAAGTGTTTAAAAAAGTTATATAATTGTTGTTACAATGGAGACTAACAAACATAGTAAAACCTTTGTAGCTCGCTGTAACAATATCAGAGGAAGGGAGATACGCAAGATGTGTCGCATTCCACGCTCTTATTATGTTCTTGTACGCGTACATTTTGTACCAATTAATTAGTTGTTATTTATTGTCCCTGCATTCGAACTACAACTGTTTAAATTCCAATTTGTATCTTAAATTAGTAGTTAGTATAAATTGCTGTAGAAAAATATATTACAGTATCTTATCTTATATCTTTAAATATATATATAGAGGGTTTCGGGGGCGATAAATCGATCTAGCTAGGAATCATTTTTAGAAAATGTCATTTTATTCGTGTTTTATCGATTAACAACTTAAAAATAAACTTAACTTTTTCTACCGATAAGATTGAAAAATATTTCATTATTTTATTAGTAATTCGTACTTAAATATAATTTAAAAGAAAAAAATACCGAGCAAAGCTCGGTCATCCAGATTTGATATTTAAAGAGACAGATAGGGATAGCGATATGTTTTTATCAGTTGAAAAACAAATGAGTTACGGTTAATTTGAATGAAACAAATATTATTTATCTAATCATTACGTTAGCATCAATCTAAAGCAATTTAACATCTTTAAAATTTTAATTGATCTTTCCACTTCAAGATTGATAAAATAATAGTCCAACGTCATGTTAGACTAATAAAGACCACCCTTGTAGCGTTGAATATTTCACAGTTGCTTAACGACGTATTTACATGAAAGATCGAAGCGACACATTCGTGGCAGACGTGCACCTCAAAGGAATGCCATAAAAGCTCGGAAGTTGACAAATCTCCCCGCGTTATTTCTGTACTAATTAGAGAGGCTAAGGCATGGGCGACATCACTGTACAAATACGAGGGACGCGCAGGAATCTCAATCTACGATAAATTATTTTTTTCCCTCCGACCTTCCTGAACGTTGTTCATTTATGATTTTAATTAATGAACCTTGAATTGTTGTTTGGAATCAGTGAATGTAGCAAAATTTATATAATTGTTAACGTAAAATTCTGTCAGTTAATCAGTAATTAAATTATTTATAAATTTTAACAAGTTACTTAAAAATATTATAAATGCAAATATTTAGATGGAAGGATGGATGTTTGTTTGAATGTATCTCCGGAACGGCTCAACGGATCTTGATGAAATTTTGCACAGAATTAAAACATAGTCTTCTCTATACACAGGCTATTTATTAAGTTTTTTTTAATTCCGCGCAGACGGAACCGCGGGCAACAGCTAGTAGGTTATATAGATGGTATTCTTATGGTGTCCTATCTCTCAAGGTGACATTCTATCTCTTATTTTCGAGGACATCCGCCGCAAAACATCAAAGGAATCGTTTTTCAACTGCTTGTAATCTTGATGTTCGTTTCATACCGCTTTTTCATAAAAACAACAATCAACGGAAGTTATATTGAAGGAACGATATTTTGGTTAAAATATAATTTTAATGAATACCGCTGTAATAAAATATACCAAACGAAACATGAAAATAAATTTTATGTCGTTATAATAAAGTAAGAACCTTCATTATATCACTTAATCTTTCTTATGATATTCTTTTAACGATCTTGATATTATATCTACCGTGTAAATTTTGGTAAAAGCAAAATATCCCTGTCTAAGATAATCCTCTTCAATAAAGAATAATGGCCGTGCCCCCGACTTATCTCGCGACGTTTCGATCGGCGATTAGTTCTGATACCAAGGACCGATTCTTCTTGGTAGTAGATTGTCGAACGAATTCGAATTATCCCTATTAAATATTTCAACGGAATAGCTTTTAATATTATTTTCAGATTTACAACGGATTTTATTTTCTTTGAGAATATTCATTTGTCAGTTTGGCACCAATCCAGTGCCAGTCCAATTCTGAGATTTTAAAAATAAATTAAACAATGCATACAGAATAGCAAATGAAATGAAATCCGCAGTAATTTAATTTGATATTATATTCAAAACTGTTATAGCCAAGATACCAGTGTTCGGCTTTCAAATAACATTAAAAAAGCCGCTTAAAAGTGGCTTCCATGTATCATAAAAAAGACCCAAGTGCAGATGAACGTGATATCAAACCCTTAGCTTCCCACTTTAAACACAAGGTTAATGTGTTACGTGCGAAAGACGTTCGTAATAAAAGTATTTCTTATATTGATCACAGCTGTCACGTTTAGAGGATTCAATGTTGATAGATGCACGTACATATCCGTTTCGAGCGTTTAAAGGTCGCCAGTGACTTGTTATTTCAGTCGTCGGAAGCGTAATAAATGGCCAAGTTCGGAGCAACAGCTCGCTTGCGTTTTGTTAGCTATCATTTGTCTCACGCACATGTGTCCGCCACCGTTGATATATTTACGACCTATTAGCAAAATAAAAACAAAACTGAAGCTCTGATTGTTTCTCTTTTTAGGCACTTCGATGACAATTCTTTACTAATGACAGACTAATTATTCTACTTGATTTAAGTGTTAGTAACAGCGAATGAAATAAGTTTCTATTTTAGATTTCTTTGTTTGTTGAAAATATCTGTTAGAGAAATGATGCTCTTTTGTTTATTTGGAAACAGAATATTTTATGAGTAAAGCACTACGTTTTATTTTAGCAGTGCAAATGATCCAAGCTTTAGACGAAATTGCATGCATTAGTACTTTTACAGGGTAATTTTCTGACGGTACATACATAATAAAACATAATAAAACATGTTTAATTCATAAGAAATTCCCGACAGCCATAGTATACAATACGTCTACATTTTTAATGGGCGTAACAGGAACTGTGAAGAACTTGACATGCGTACACGTATCATCTGGTTTCTTCTCCGATTACAAAGAGTCTTTGAGATAATAATAGTAAGAGAATGTCTGCAATGTCGACATTTTAATAATGAGCTTTTTGACAATAGTCAAAATCTATTTATTAAACAATTACATGTTGTAGATTAATAATTGTTTGTCGAATTTTATGACCAATCTCATTTACTTAATGGTGTTACAGTACCATTTCAATTGCCCTAAATATAAAGGATATAAGATTTCACCCTATGCTAATATTAGCCTCCGGAAAGCTTGATAAATTACGTTAATTTTATTAAGCAGCGGTTTATGTCGTATAAAAGTATTACACGTGACCCCGGCTCTTTGCGGACCTCGTAATACGTTAGCTCACTGAACTGCTATATTAAAGGGCCGTGACAAAGAAAGCGTAATGGCTCCTCATATATATGTAAATAAACTTTCCGAATGCATTCCAAATTAAAGTAATCCCAAATTTATATGGTAATTACTAACCTTACTTTGTCCTTCGCGGCTTCTCGTCTCTAAATCGATTACGTTACATGGTTTCTAGTTTAGATCCGACTCGGATAACTTTAATGAAGGGTTTTAAATGGATATCCTTCGCGGGATCAACTTGATTGGTGAGCCCTCTCATATTGTTGTTTAACGTTTCATCACAGACCACACATTCTATGAATATTAGAAACAGGATTAGATATGTTTCTTCTTATTAAACCCATTATTAACGTAATACTACAGCCGGTTACCTTTCAACATTCCAAACATCAATTCTCTGAATTTATAGCAATTATAGGATTATAGAAGCTCAATATAACAGAGATATTGGGCCTGTTACCACTATAGGTATATTTATATGGTCATTTCATTGCGCTGTATTCGATAAGAGAAACCCAAATTTTAAAGGACCCGTTAAGGGGATTTTTAAATGCGATATATTTAGATTCAACCTCTTTAAGGTTCCTCGAAGATTTCCCCAGATACAAAAATAAAATCTATCTACATATAAACGACAAATTGGCAAATAGGGTAGGAATTCTAATTTGAATTGCTAAGGTTAACGAACTTTTCGTTACTTTTTGTATGAAGCCAAAAATTCTTAGAATTATAACAATACAGTTAAATATTTTATACAGACAGATATAAATATGATTATCGAATCGGAACGTCGTCAGCCAATGACCTATTTCTCTTATTTAAATGCACTTTATTTATAAGTTTTCAACTGTAGTGGACCACACGGACTTTTTAGTTAAATTTGATTTGCTATAGTTACTAGTCCCTTCATTAGTCACGATTAACTTTAATTTATTGGTTAGTTTAATGGTCCATTAACTGGCTCCCTGGAGACTTCTTATTGTGAGACCGAACTGCCCCATAAAACACTTCCACACAATTAAATGATACATTGATATTTGATCCCCATGAGATATTGTCACTCTTAATCAGCTTTCATAGGGTTGAGTCGATGTCTAATCTATCGGAGTAATAAAATAAAGTAAATAATCGAGACGGCCATGAAGTCTATTGGATAGAGTACCGAGCTTTTACAGTACAGTCCCGGAATCGAACTTCGCTTAATATTCAGATTGTTTTTTTTTTCATTAACATATCTTCATTGTGATTATTTATAAACGTATAAATTTGGACCCAAAATAGTAACGAAAGTGATGTTTGAAATATGCAAATACAGCCAATTTCACGAACTTTAAAAAAACTGTTTTTTTTCATACTAACTTAGGATACTTTCTTTTAAGTATTATAAGAAAGTAGGATTAATTTCTTATATTTCTGCCTGCCATGTTACCTAATTTCTACGGACGTGTAGTAGCTTTCATTTTGTTGCAAACGGAGTAGATTACAAGCTATTCTATTTGATATATTGCACATTTTACGTTACAACAGGAATTCCTCCCCGATGATATCTGAGTACTTTAAGAATGTGACTACGTTCTGTGTTATTGCTGTTATAAATGTATTTTAATTATACTGCGCGGTAATAAAGTTCAATTTTCAATGTGTTTCTCTTTTCTACTAACATTTAACATGTTTAGTTTGTTACTATTAGTTATGCATTTTGATTACTGAAATAGTAAACAAAAGCTTCACTTCATTAGGAGATTGAGCAATTAGTTTTCGCAAAAATATGTAGTGGAAACCTACTATTCAAAATATTGATATGTTTCACATCACGTAAGAGGTATTTTATTAAATTATTAATACTAGGGCGAGGAAAGTCCGACACTATCCCACAAATTAACATGTTTACAGACATTTATAATGTTTGAGGCTTAATTCCATTACAATTTTCTTAAATAAAATATGCGTCAATTTAAATAATGTTACCTATGCCTTTAGGACATATATTTCTAGTGAATATGTTTATAACAAATATCATAGCTATATTTCTTTCAGAATATGGTAAATATAAGAGCGTTGAACTCGATGTATTGCATGATAAATTGTATTCAATTTGCCAGCTGACAGCCACCGAGGAAAAGCATTTGGGTTACAAATACTTATGCTTAGAATGCACGCGATACACATGTATACGTACCTTTATGTTCATTGGTTATAAAGGACCTTTCACAATGATAAAACGAAATAAATTGTTCATGTTAATAGTTAAGTACCTTTTACATTATACTAATAATGATTTATAGCCCTTAATTACACGGAAAACATGGATTAAATTTTGTTAAAAAAATCATATTACATACATTATAAAAGCGAAAGTTTAAATGAATCTCATAAACGGCTCAAAGGATATCGATGAATGTTGGCACCGATGTAGTCTGGAAGTACCCATCTTACTATTATTATAAATAATAAAGTTTAGATGGCTAGATGGATGTCTGTTGGAACGTATCTCTGGAACGACTTCACGGATTTTGATGAAATTTACCAAACATGTAGAACATAGTCTGGGAGAACACGTAAGCTACTTTTTGTGTCCTTTTCTAATTCCGCGCAGACGGATTCGCGGGTGACAGCTAGTATTTTTATCTCTTAGAAACATAGCATATAAAAAGTTCAAAATGTTCTACATAAATTTATATTTATTACTTCTCGCTACAATAGCGTTAAATTTGTTGGCCAGTGACACATAGTAAAAGTAAATCAAGTATAACAAACAAGTTTCACCAACTTGGACTAATAAGGCAGTGCCGTCGGACTCAGCTATAGAACTACTACCAAGTTTGTATGATACGGACAACAGATGTCCTCTGTACTTCTATATAAGTTAACATTTGTTACTCAATGTTATATTAACCGTCTTGGTGTATTGAAACTCATTTACGATTTTTTTTAATCAAATTTCTTTAAAGTCAATACATAACCAAGGTTTTCGAAACTTCACCATGAAATGAAACATAACAACGTTTCAAGAGACATTAGAAGACAAACACACACATAAATGTATATATATTTGCATAGAATACTAAATATAGAATATCAAATACTAACAAGAAAGGCGTCGTGGTGTGAATTGAACGATGACACTAAAAATTTAGTCCAAATATTAACAGACGTCGATGTTACTTCCCGGTATTATATTTCAAATTTTGTATTCGTTTGCTCACATTGAAAATCTTTCTTAGAACGTCGATTAACTGTCTGGTTACGTTAACATTTTACATCTTTGTTTATTTACACCTAGTATAGAATATTACACACCTACGCGTACATTTCATTAATCATCACCCTAACGCTGTCGGGGCCACGAATATGTTTAAGTGAGAGACGGCTGGGAAGGCAAAGATTTTTACGTCACCATAATCCCGTTGCTATGGTAACGACATGCAACAAAATTAATTTATTAAAATGATAAACGAGGTTTTATTGTAATTCACCCGTTGTTTGTGTAAGACTGGCTGGCAAGTTTTAAGGGGTGAATATAATATTTGTTTTTGAATGAATAAATAGAATAAAACATTTATACCTTCACAAAAGGAATGAATCTGCACCTATTTTAACAAATCTAACGAAAGAAATACGTATACATTTTAATAAAAGTGACGATATTTGTCTTCGATACCATTTTGTAGTCAAAATTATGAAAGGAGCAAAAGCTAGTAATATTGTTTTTTCCATTGGTACTTCTGGTTCTCATTACTATTTCGTTCGTTCTTAACTATTCATTCATTATTTGCTTGCATAAATTATACCAATAAATTACAAAATAAGAAGTAATACAGGCCACAAACATTTAATCACCGTTTATCTGTCAGATCTAAGTGTAGCGAAGTGCGTGAATCATAATTTAGGTGTTCACTGAGTTGGAGGCAGGAAGTATTTTGTTGGTATCGCGGTGTTCATCGTCTGTAACGACCGTCACACGGAAAGCGAGCCCAAATTGTTACAATCCTTTCTCTATTTCATTCAAATTTATGTTCCGTACGCCGGCGTCGACCGAGTGTACTATACAAATTGCTGCATGTTAAAATATATTGAGAAATGTAAACGATAAAAACTATGGTTTTTTATTCTATTTTCATTACTGATTGTTTTAGATTCCTATCTATCTATACAATTAATAAAAATTGAAGTGTCAGAAAGAAATATTGTCTGTCTGTCCGTCAGCAATTTTTTTTATCCGCGTTTGTGCCATGGTAATCTCTGGAAGTGCTAGACCGATTTTGACGGACTCAGACAGTGAAGCTGATGCATACGGGCATATCACAGGCTCCTTGATGAAGTCGCGGGCGACCGCTAGTATATAAAGAAGGATTAATGTAATAAATTAAAAATCAAAGGAATTATTCATTTAAAAATATTTAAAACTTGTAGTATATTACCCAGATAAATAATTATTATCTAATCAGTAAAGCGCGGTCATCAAAGATTCAAAAGATGTTTTGATAACGAACTTTTAAAGTGTAGTAAGTAATTCTCAGAGTTTATAGATATTTAAAAAGATAACATTTTTATCACCGTCTGTGTTCAATTAACGCTTATCTTTTAATTGATTACCATAGAAAAGGAGTGAATCTTTTTTAAACCTTTTAAGTAATTCATAGTTTTACATATTGGGCATATTATGTTTAATATATTTGATAGGGCTAAAATTATTTGAAGAAGCCGTCAAAGGGTTAATAAATTTCGCAGTGGAAGATTTTTGTTTGATGACAAAAAAGTGAGTTTCAGTCATTTTTTTTTTACAAGTTTTCTTAAATATAAATAGGCTTTATTAAAACATACAGAAACATAACACATACATAAAAAAATATTTTGTTTGTAAATGTTGTATAACTGTACACCAACTTTTCAATATCTTTTGCTATTCAAACCTTCAAAATCAGTTGCCAATTTTGAACTTAAGGAACAAAAGAGATTTCAATAATATATCGCCTATATTTTTCTTAAACAAAGAGCCGTCGGTCGGGGGCGGGTTTCGACTCCTTCAATATGAGTCTAGTGTTGTGTGAAATAAGAATAATTTGCGTTTCTCTTTTATTTTTTATTTTTTTTCATCATCAGTGAAACAGCACAAAGATTGAAGGGCCATAGAAGTTGAAGTGGCTCAGACTTTGTTATTGGCTCGTATGAAAATCTCCGCATCAGAGGGGATTCGAAACGAGGTCACTTATTTGCGTTACGCAGTTGAAATCGACACGAACAAATCTCTAATTTTGATTTTCCTTTGACGGATTCTTGGGGGACTGACTTTGTGGCAACATTTTACAAAAAGGTAAAATAAATTGAAAAGAATTCTAATAAAATCTAAGTATTGATAAGTTTCTTATTGTAATGTTTATTTTTCTTTAGAAAGTTTAAGTTTTTTTCTAAATGAAATGTGTGCATTTTTATCCGTTCACTTTAACGTCTCGTGCCAAAAGACTACAAAAGAAATTTTTATAGATACAATATCTCACGCCGGTGCACACTTCCGACGTTGAAGTAGTTTGTATTGTGTCCACTTGCGACCACATTTACTATTTTAATAAATTGTTACGACGAGTTTATACAGTAAAAACATACATAAAAAATATAATGTCAATATTTTTTTTTTAAATATTTCTGCGGTGTATATGAAAGTATTATTTCTTTTATCTTAGCACTAGGTGTCTCTGCTACTCTGTCTGCACAGAATTAAAAAAAAAAACTTCTACATCTATGGCAAATTTCAACAAGATCATCCAGCCATTCTGGAGATACCTTCGAACATACAGTCATCCAAACGTTCGCATTTCTATTATTAGTTAGATAAGATTCTAGTTATATTACTTTACGTAGTTATGCAATATACATATATATATATTTATCACGTAAGAAATTCTGATTCCGGTGTAAGGTATTAATTGAAACGAAGCAGGTGACATTAGTGGTGTGGGTCACGCACAAGTCCAATGTATACGATGCTTTGACCCTATTCAGTAACGTTCTGTCGACATTTTTATCACGTGCCGAGCAATTACAATACATCACGCTTAAAGTATTAAAAGATTATATGTAACTTTTCCTTTGTCGCCGGTTAAATTAATATTCAGAATTTTTTTTTGGGCAACGAATATCGCCTAATGCCTTTTTTTATGTTATCATTGACACAGAAAGATTAAATTTATTATTTGTGTGGTTAAGTTTGGAAATTTATTTGGATTTTTTCATGATTTGGTTACCTTTTTAATGCAATGGATTTTCTGATGAATTTAATGCTGTTTTGTTCTCGCTGTAACGAGCGGTAATAATTGTTTAATTTACTAATCGAATAAAAAACAAAACACAATAGTGAACAATTGTTATGCCTAATTACACACATTTTTCTAAAGACAACATACCTTGGCGTTAGGTACAAAAGAAAGGATCAATAAATTAAAATTTACACAGAATTTCCGTATAAAATAATCAAATATTTAGATATCACATTCATTGCAAATCTTCTTCAAATCAATCTTTTTAGGGTTCCGTACCTCATAGGAAAACAAGGGAAACCTTATAGGATCACTTTGTTGTCCGTCCGTCTGTCTCTCAAAACCCTTTTTTCAGTCATTAAGAAAGTGCAATCTTACTAATTTTATAAATGCGAATGTTTGGATGTGTGGATGAATTTTTGTTAGATAGTATCTCCAAAACGGCGGCATGGATCTCGCTGAAATTTAGCATAAATGTTCAACATATACTCTGGAAGAACACATTAAGTTTTTTTAGGCTACCAATTAAGTTTTTTTTTAATTTCCGCAATGCTGCAGTCGCAGGTGACCGCTAGTTTTATATAATGTGGAACCATATCTTTGCCTGTCAACTGGAGTTGTTTTGTAATGAGTTTAATTAAAACTTTTAGCGGTAGAGTTTCTGTAAATAGTAACTTTCAATAAACAGCACGTATCGTCGAGTTTTGTTTTGTATGCGCTTTGCATATCAAGTTTATATTTGACTTGGGCCCGTTGGCACAAATGAGGGCAACCAATTACGTTCAATTCAGTTTAACTGGCATCTGACTTTATGATATGAAATACTTGCACATAATGCTGTTTAGTTCTATTTATATTGTAGTACATAACATTGATATGATATTAATTTAAATATACATAGCGATATCCAAATACTGTGGACAGTTGCACATACAATAGTTTTATTTGATTCTAAAGCAATATTCTGATGAAGAACACAAGTTTACATGGGAAAATTTATTCATTGAAAGACAATAAAAATATTTGACACATGACATATGTACATTTTCATAAAACAAACCAGCCAGTGCACATCTCAGCAGATTATACAACTCCAACAGATTCATCGGACATAAGTTGTCAAGGAAGCTTTAAATCGAGCAAATATAAAACATGTTAACAATTTTTTACGTGAATTATTAGCTAAAATAGACAAATACGTGAGAATCCTAATAAAGAAGTCAATTATTCTGTCCAGAAAACCAATAAAACAGACTCACTGCACTACAACAAAGATTATTTTATATACACGATTATTAAAATGCTGTCTATAAGCAACTTCGCGCTTCCTCAAAAGAAACTCATAAATAATTTGATTGACAGTGCATTTAAATACGACAGTTTAATCACTTAAGAGCTTTAAAGGTACGTGTGTCGTAAAAATTTTTAAGCCTAATTCTATTTGGAAGCAATGAAGCGATAACGCCCCACATCGTGCGTTTTCTTCCATTTAATCGTTATCAAAATGAACGATTAGTGTCTCGGTCCGCGTAGGCGTATAAAGCACAAAAGGCTCTCTTATTGTAACTATTAAGATACGTTTTACGAGACAAAAGCTAGATAATTTGTTACATATTTGAAGAGACAATTATTTTAAATAGATATCAATTTTATTTGTATATTTTTAATTGAAATCGTGATTATTGGGAACTATTTCATGTTTTTATAATTATACATAAAAATAAATAAACATAAAATGTTCTAATTTAATAAATTGGAAAATTTAATGTTTATTTATTATTATTTTTTAAAATTAGGAACATTTTACGTCTATTTATAAATTTATTAAATTAAAACATTTTATGTTTTTGCTCTTATGTAAAATTATATAGTAAGTGCCGAAATGGATGAAAATTAATTCTAAAATTTGACGAATTAATAGTAAAATTATTTAACATTATGGTCTTCGCAAAAAATACAATAAATTAATGATGTAACATATCATCATTGCAATTTTAAATATTTAAATTACATGACCTACCAGTATAGGTACTAATAGGTATAAATACAACATCCCAGGAAAGCGACAACATTGCATGGTTCCATGTTGCCGAATTTTTGTAAAAGCTTTGTGCAGAGAAATCCGATGCGTTCTATTGGAGATCTCAAGACCCTCACAGTTTGCTTGAGGTTGGCCACCGAGGGGGTTTTAGTGAGTTGGCATCTCACATAAACTTGTCTTTACCCCAAAAGGCAGGGATCTTACGAAGATTTCCCCCCGATACAAAAAAAAACATGAATAGAGCATTATACGTTGGTACTATATCTGTTCTTATCCATCAAAAGACAAATCCTCGAACGGCGAAGTCTACCGTACGTACGAGTTCCGCGCCTTGGAATTTATTACGTAATTTAAAATGCTAATAGCTGTCGTCTGTAGCGAACTGATGAATAATGAAACATTCGATACCTATCTGATATTTCGCAACGATTTAAATAATTTCTCGCTAATAGGCTAATTTATAATTTAATATATTCATCGGACTTTCATCAGATAGATTGACATTTGAAATCGGCAAATACAAATTTCCAATAAACGTTTTATTAATGTGATGTTTCGTATTTAAAATTATACTTTGATATTTTTTGATTCAAATTATTAAAACTCTTTGACAGTTATTTCAAATTGAAAATGTATTTAGCTCGTCAGTTGGATTGTTATAAATTGGATTTAATATACTGTCAAATCATTGCTAACTAAAAATATGGAGACACAAAAGTTTGTTCTCTAAGTCTTTAAGCATTTTTGTTTTATATTTATTTAATCGATATTAAATATTAAAGTCTGACATTAAAAAAATATACAACTTTTTTTATCTATTGCCAATAACTAAACAGTTAAAACTCTAAACATTGTGTATGAAATGTACCAATTATGGTATGATTTTTTTTTATATTTATTGTTGATCTTTCGAATTTACCTTTCCAATGACATTTACATCTTACTAATATTATAAATGCTAATGTTTGGATGGATGTTTGTTTGAAGGTATCTCCGGAACAATTAAACAGTTCTCACTGAAATTTGGCATAGATGTAGAACATAGTCTGAAAGAACACATAGGCTACTAATTAATTTTATTTTTATTCTGCGCGGACGGAGTCGCGGGCGACAGCTAGTTTCATACAACATATATGTACCTATGAATATCTGTTACATTGGATTTGATTTGATCAATTCAGTTTATTGCGCTCAAATCTACAATGGATTTAAACGCACTTACGCTAGCATTATTGACCCTCCACTAGCCTACAAATGTTGATGGTTTATTTATTAAGAATTATTTGACATGTATTGTATGTCAATTTCCTTATATGTGGGCGTCAGTATAACAGGACAATTGGCCAGTAACTGCTATGGTCAAACTGACGTGATTACATTTCGATTCACATAACAATATGATATACGATGCTTCTGAACTGCAGTTACGAGCGTATCAGTGGTTTTTTAACCGACTTCAAAAAGCAGGAGGTTCTCAATTCGTCTTTATGTTTTTTTTTGTTCGTCGATAACTCCGCCCCTAGTTGACCTATTTTCATAATTCTTTTTTTATTCGAAACGTGTTGCGTGTCATTTGGTCCCGTTTTTTGAAACATTAAAAAGTATGGAGTAGTTTTTGAGTTATTCTAAATAATTATTTGCATGTTTTGGATGTTCATAGTATTTTTCGTCGCGTTGCTTAGAGTTCTCTCATTTAAACTAACAAGCTTCATTAGTTACGCTCTATTTGGAATTTATTCGACAAGATGTAATTATAAGAGGGAAAAGAATTAAACAAAAGCGAAACGATCTCTCGTGGGATATGGTTTTTCGGTTAAAATTTTGTTTAGTTTCGTTTTAGTACGATTTAAAAAGCGTTTTTTTATGTTTAAGCTACTAAACGAAGTTACTAACTTATTAGTGTTAGGAAAAAAATCCGACACTATGCCGGTGTACTGGCGCAACACTAACCTCACTTAAATGTCGATGTTTATGTCCCCTCACTATTCATTCACACACTTGACTTTGTAACGAAACCGCGCCATTCGCGCCAAAGGATTCTAACTAATAATTTGTAAAAAAAGTTGGTGACTTGTATTTATGTAATTGCTTCAAAATTTATCTCTGTAAATATATTACTGCCTAATCTAAGAATAAAAGTAGAACTGCAACCTTCTAAATGGCAATGTGACCAAAGATATACGTGTAGTAAAAATTAGTATATTTTTAAACATAAATGACATTTTACGATTTACCTAATTTGTAACATTCGAGTATTCAGTAATCCCCAATAGAAGTAAGTAGCCATTCTGGTCCTTGTCAAACGTAGCGCAAACATTGTGGAGACGAAGGCGCAGTGCACTCGCAGCTCGCCTCGGGCGCATGTCAACCGCTCCGCTTCGGATTATACTCTAATCCCCTTTCTCTGCACTAAGCTGCTTTCATAGCATTGTGAGAATATGGCACCGATGCCCGTCAAGTGTGCCCTAAATCTGTTTCCATAGGCCAATGCACGTTTATTGTTGACGCCACTTACGCGATTGCACGAATTTATTATCTTAATTAAATTTCACATTAATTTGTTAAATTATCTTATATATAAAATTCTCGTGTCACAATTTTCGTTCCCATACTCCTCCGAAACGGCTTGACCGATTCTCATGAAATTTTGTGAGCATATTGAGTATGAGTGAGTGAGAATCGACCAACATTTTTAATCCCGCGCGGACGGAGTCGCGGGCGACAGCTTGTATAATATATTTGGTTCGAAATTAAAAGAGTTGAATCTACCTAAATTATAGTTAAGGACTTAACATACATACAGTCAGCGTCATATAGATCGTCACAGACAAGATATGCAAATATATAGGTACATCAAAAGTAATCAATTATATCGGTACAACAAAAGTCCTCAAAATAATAGATACATTCACCCTGCTCGAAAACATCGGTACATACACAGCGTCAAATATATGAGTACATGCAAGATGCTCATAAATATCGTAGCAGCCACAGCGTCATAAGTAACGAAGCAGTCAAGGTGCTCAAAAATATCGGTACATTTGACAAAATTGAACTCTATCTCTATATGTTTGTGATACAATTTGGAATAAACTACTTCTGTTACATTCATTTGACACTTTGTATTAACATTATAGGTTGTCCGGAAAGTTCGTTCTGATTTTCGATATAAAGCTTACAATAGACTGTAGCTGAAGTGGATTCATTTTCGGATTTCCACCATTATCAAACGTCACGAAAATTTCTATATTGTGAATAATATCATTTCATTGGTTGAGATGAAAACTAATTTTTAAAATTTTATCCAATAATAAAAGACGTTTTAGGTATAGAGTCGTACCAATATAATTTAAAAACATTTTCAAAAATTTAAGAGAACAGGGTTTCAATTTTCCTTATAAAGCGGCACGAACTTACTGGGCAACCCAATATTTTTCTTCTCCTGTCATAACGCTTAAATATAAAAGTAATAATAACTAATATCAAATTTTGCCTTGTCACAATATATACAAGTTTGGCGCAGTATTCTAGTATGTTTGCCGTAATATGTAAGTATACCGGTTCGAATCTCAGGCTACTTTTTTTTTCATTTTATCAATCACGGGGTTATTTTTTCATAACCAGTAAAAATTTGGTAATGTAAAATTTTGCTCGACAATTTTTTTTTATAATTTTCGCTGTCGGGTAGAAAGAAATTTAAATAACGTTAACAACAATTAGGTCAGACCATCGCGGGTGAAGTGAATGGGCGGAGCGTGAATTGTCTTTGCGGGTTTTAAGAATGGTACGCGCGGAAACTATACGTACAAGTGTTATCTACATATGTGTGCGCGCCCACGCACACTGGAATGTTTATTGCAATCGACCAAAAATTTGATGTAGTTTGGATATTGACATTCAGTTTTTTTTCTTTCTTTCTTAAATATAATCAGTATCAGTAAAAGGTAAAGGTAAAAGTGTTATTTTTACCGGTACAAGTTTAACAAACATGAGTAAAAAACAAATTACATGCCAATAGCATCGCTTTATCTCCTTCATTTTTGTTTGAAATAGAAAAGTACTTTAACGGTCAAACTCATTAGTCCAAAGCAATATCAAAAAGTACCTAATAATTACGGCGATAAAGTTGAATTACAAGTGCTTCGATATTAAAATTAAAAAGTTTAAATATAAAAAAAAATAGTGGCTTGGGATTTGAACCGCCGACCTTACGTACCAACGGCGGCGAACGGTAAGGCCACGAGACCAAACTAGCATATATGATGACAAACTTAAATTTGATGTTGGTTTTATCTACCTAATATCTGTCATCCGCGTCGAACACTTTTAGTAAATTTTGAAAAATGGTTTGATGCAAAGTGTCAAATGAATGTAACAGAAGTAGTTTATTTCAAATTGTATCACAAGTATATAGAGATAGAGTTCAATTTTGTCAAATGTACCGATATTTTTGCGCACCTTGACTGCTTCGTTACTTATGACGCTGTGGCTGCTACGATATTTATGAGCATCTTGCATGTACTCATATATTTGACGCTGTGTATGTACCGATGTTTTTGAGCAGGGTGAATGTATCTATTATTTTGAGGACTTTTGTTGTACCGATATAATTGATTACTTTTGATGTACCTATATATTTGCATATCTTGTCTGTGACGATCTATATGACGCTGACTGTACCTCAGACCTTAGCAGAAATCTTATCGGCTTTTTATATAGAAGCGGCCGTTACATAATGATTGTAACTTCAACAAAAAAAGCTCTTATTATTTTATAATATACTTTAATTTTTTTTAATATTCATGAAGATTACGATTAAGGGATCTTCACAATAAGTAGCCTCGTCTTATGCTTACGTAATTGAATAGCGTCGATATCTTGATGTTCACTAAAAAGCAATTTCGATAATAATCGATGGCAGCTAATATGGTTTATGTTTTGTCGCAGGGCGCGTGTCCCGGCATCGCTCCTCCAGATTACCCGGTAAGCTTCCTTTTGATTCTTATACACTTTGCACTATTGACTGTGACTTAGGTGGATTTGAGGTATCTATTATTATATAAAAATAAATGTCATAATCCTCTTATAAGACCAACAAGTGAAGATCGAGATTTTGCCAAGAATTTGGATGATTGATCTCGCATTTTTGGTATTATACTAAAAATAAAGGTGATATATTAACACGTTTACTACCAAGAACACGCCCTGCTAGTTGACTTTACTCGTAGCATTTAACGTGTTGAAGATACTTTAAATAAAAGCACATTTTCCTACTGGATTTATAAAATAAAGTTAAAGCATTTTTAGATTTTGGTAGAGGCGAACGACAGTGAGTCAGTAAGACGGGAAGTCTCGAGAAGCCTGACAACTGCGACCCAAATCTTTTCCACAAACCCTTCGTAAAGTTAAGATTAACCGTGTTTCGAGCGAAGCTTTTCAACGTTACGTAATTTTATTATCTTTTTTACGTTGTAACATAACGTTATTAACCTTAATGTTTGTCACTATTTGGTTTTATATTTAATCCAATAAAATCATCACTTGAAAACAATTTATGTAACTTTGAAACAAGTAAAACTTCTCTTTTATGCCCGGTTTACAAAATTATAATATTATAATAGTATCAATAATCTTACTAATATTATAAATGCGAACGATTAGACGGATGTTTGTTTTAATGTATCTCCAGAACGGCTGAATGAATCTCGATGAAATCTGACATACATATAGAACATAATCTGGAAGAAAGCATAGGATATTAATAATGTTGTTTTTTTTAACTCCGCTCAGACAGAGTCGCGGGTGACAGCTATTTTATTTATATACCTATTAGCTAAACGTTCGATCGCGAACTACTGTAAATTAAGTTTTGTATACGACCCTGAGTATTATGATTAATTATTAAATTAATTATATCTCGTTCTACTCATGTATAAGCCCCTTTATGTCTTCAATAACAACAGGTGCTGAGAATCGTGTGCTCATATGTCGAATTGAAATGTACACGCCAATATTTACTTTGTGAACAGCATTCCGCCCGCGTCACTTACATGTGGTGCACGCATTACCAAAAGTTTATTTTGAATTCAGTCTAATGTTATAGAAATAACACCACATGTCACATTCGACGTCCATTCTTGAAAACTTTGTTTATCTTAACCCTGGTGTTAGAGTTTCCCCTGGTCTTTGCCGATCGTTTGACTTTGCCTGGCTCACTGATAAATACCATGTTGCTTTATTTACTTCAACTAAAGCAAGGTTTCCTATTGAAATTATTACGGTTACATTATAAATAAAACATTATAACTGCTGACTAATGTATTGTATTATTAATAAAAGATGTACTCATGAAATATTTATACATAGAGTAGTTGTCAAAATATTTGTGTACCGTAAATTTACCAACTTATCTTAATACAATGCTTATAAAAATTTCAACATAATGGTGAATATACATCAAATATTTATTCTATGAAATATATAACTCTGGAGACAATTTCCATCAAAACAAAAGATAAAGCTCAATAAAATTACCTAATTTATTGAATATTTAGACGTTCCACGTTCAAACAGAGACTATTCAGTTACCCTTTTACATTGCGTTATATAATTAAAGAGTATATAATATACTATTTACCTAATAATGTTTTCCATCATACAACATGGTTAGATAATTGCAATTATAGTACTTCCGCAGTGCGCTCGCGCGCCTCCGGCGACGGAACTTCAATTTCCTCTATAAAGCCGATTTGATTTTTACCTTACTTGAAAAAAAATATTTTTAGCTAACCGAGAAATCATTAATATCAATTCTGACGTTCATCAACGTTCAACATTTACGTAACTTGGTTCATATTTACAATATATTGCGTAGCGGTACTACGCTTTATTAAATACAAATTATATTTTCAAATCATCCTTGATATATAGAAAAAAACTTAATTAGTGTAACCTATATGTTCTTTCAGACTATGTTCTATACGTATGCCAAATTTAATCGAGATCCGTTCAGCTGTTCTAGAGATATCTTCAAACACCCATCCATCCACATCACATCCATCTAAACATACGCATTTATAATATTAGTAAGTTAATTAAAAAGCAGATCTTCAAGGCATAAATTTCAAAAATGAATAAATAGTATCCTATGTCCGTCTCCATGCTCCTTGGAGCATGGAGGTAGCTTACTACCTCCTCACCAATTTTCAACCATTTCGGTAAAGCCGTTCTTGAGTTGTAAATAGTGTAACTATTATAACATGACTTTCTTTTATATATAGATAATGGATGAATAAATTAATTTGGAAGCGAGCAACCAATTTCAAGTTTATTTAGTAGTCAAAGTGGTATAGTCATTACTTCGCCACAAATAGTAAAGCTACTTTATTATCGCGCTTGGCAACTCAGTTGGCAATCGTGTTCAGCTTTGTCTTATCACTGACACTTCCATTTGTCGCTTAAACGCGGATGTTTGTGTAGTTTTTGGCTGAGACACGGATTATCGGGAAACAATAGTGAATTATTCCTTTAAGCGTTTATAACTTTGTTTTTGTTTTCGAAAAATATTGAACAAGAGAAATTATAGTAAACAAAACAAACATATAATAACCCACAAGCCAATTCCACTGGTATAATTATATAAAAATACTGTGTAGATTTAAATCAATAAAAAAATAAAGAAGCGTCAATAACCTAATGGTTAAGGGTACGGATTTCCAATCACGAGGCCGGGGGTTCGAATCCCATTCGACTATTATCGTGAACCAGATCCTAGCACAAGCATAGAGCTTAGTTGGAATGGTAAAAGAAATACTCGTATTAGTAACTTTACAAAATAAATCTGCTAATATTTTTATTAAAATAAAATAATTAGCAGATTAGCCTTAAAGTTTAAATTATGTTTATCTTCAGTTTACTTGCATGAGGTTTTAGTTGGTATAAACTATACATAAATCTGGACCATAAATTATTTATCTAACACAATAGTATTCTCAAATTTAAACTAGATCATACTGTCCTTATCTCGTAGAGGACAGAATATAAATCTTTCTTATATCGTGTATTAATCGCTTTATTTGGTGAATAAATTTAGTTTTGTTTGAGTTTGCTTTCGCTACGTTATTTATTCAGAAGGACGACCCGGGGCCAGGGAGATACTGCGTACTGTTTACATAACATCGTCCCGCTCCCGACTTGCCGATATTTCCACGACTCGTAACGGAATTTATTAAACAAACAAAATGAAAAATAGGAATAATACGTTATGAATCTTTACTTATATTTCAATATTACTCGATATTTTCTATATCAATATTTGTTGTTTATTGTGTCTAAGAGATAAGGACGTTATTGTGATAACCTACTTGTGTTTAATATTATGAATAAGTCGTGAAAGCAATGTAACTTCGTAATATACTTATACGTATATTATTATACTTTTTTTAAATAAAATTCTTTGATGTGAAAACTTTCATAACAATGGTTATAGTATACTAACTGTCGCCCGCTACTCCGTCCGCGCCAAATTAAAAAGAAACACCAGACTATTTTCCGTATATGTGCTAAATTTCATCAAGATCTGTTCACCCCTTTTTGGAGAACCTTCAAACATCCATCCATCTAAACATTCGCATTTATAATATTAGTCAAAAGTAAGATAGGTCGGGATATTTACTTACCAAAGATATACAATATTAAAACTCTACTTAAACTAAGTTCTTAACGCTATCCATTTATGTATAAAGTAGACAGTACTAAAACATGTTTTCCGTCTAATTACCTATTAGAATTAGTTATCTCGTATCTTCTAAACCATTATGTTATTTTCTTTCAAATATTCTATTGTCGTTGAATAAGTAAAGATATAGACAAAGTTTACTTAACAAACAACAAATAAACATACTATGATTCTATAAATATTTACGTTTATTTCATAAAGTTTTCTCGTCCTTAGCGTAGGTATTCTGTCTGGTATTGGCAAAGGCAAATAAGAGAATCCAGTGGCTGTGAGTTATTTTATTGAAGGCAACGCCCGCACAGACTTGCAGATATTCATATAGTGAGCTTGAGTTGAACGATCGTGTTACAACAAACGTATGAAATTTTAAAAAAGAAACATGTATTATAAATCCTACATTAAGACAAAAGGGTTTTCTGTTGTCCGCAAGTAAAAAACAATTGTTATACGAAAATAATAAGTAATATTTAAACGTAGTAATCGATTATTTTAATGAATAGATTAGCGCTTGACAACAATCCCACTTGAGATAAAATGGCAATGAGATCGAAAATTACCATAGACATTTTAGTATAATAGTAATATTGCCTAGATATCGCGTTAAGCAATTTTTACTGTATTTATAAACCAAAGACATACACAAAATATGATTCATTCTAATTTAAAAAAAAATAGTTAAATTTATTGGATTAGATTTAGATCCTTCATCGACACCATGCAGGGAAAGTTGTGTTTAATTTCAAAGACGATTAAGTAATATGTCATATGTGTATATCATACTAAAATTTCACTCATTTTGACGTCGACAAGGATTGTTTTAATGGATACGTAATTTGGCAAATAAATATGAATGTAAATTCGAGGAAAATTAAGAAACACATCCACCCTAATGAAACTAACGTAGAGCCATTAAAATAGTGGTATATAAATAATTCAGACTGTGGTTTGGCTTCGTTTCAAGATATTTTCACATTAAATTTCATGAGGGGTTCATTTTTCCGGAGTCCCCTGTTTCTGTCTCCTTGTTTTCATTGCGAGATAGACGGCTGGTGTCTTGCGTTAGATAGCTGGCCGTTTTGTCTAATACGTGTATTATTGACTTCTAACCAAGTTCATGATCACTTTTGAACAATTTGGTTTTCTTTTATGCGTTATATACCCAAAGATTGGAATTTCAATTTCCATCTGCTTTCAACATACTTAATTAGACATCAAATATCACAAAGATGTTTTAGGACAATATATAAAAATGTAATCTTAAATACGAACAGAAACAGGCTTGAATATATTGCTATCATTTTGTTCCTTTTTAATAAATGAAATAAAAACAACGCCTACAATTGGGTGTTGTAAGTAAAAGAAAAGAAACGAAAATTTCTTTGTTATTAACATAAACAACAAGCAATGCACAAACCTCGAATGATCCCGTCTTAAATGTTTCAAGACGCGGAGGAAGAAATCCTATTTCTTCATTTTGTGTCGTCGCCTTAGCCGCCGGGGACGCTGACGGGCGACCGCTTCGTTTATTTTATTTTTACAACGCAAAGCAAAGTCTACGAGTTATGGAACTTGATTTATATTTTAATAGTTAGCCTTAGGTTTGAATCCTGCGATTATTTAAATCAAGAAGACGTTATAAATCTGTTTTTGGGTATAATAGTTACAATATCGGCTATCAATCATAAGAATATCAACATTTGAAGTCACAGTTAATGTGAAAGTGATTGATGATATTAAAACGCGAACGTTACAAGTCAGAGAAAATTCAAGTTAAATTGTCATAGAATTGTCAAATATCACAAATGTCATCATAAAGGTAAAATTAACATGACAAATTAATGCAGAAGTGTAGAGGGGCTTTTACCCCTTTAAGTACCTGATGGTAATGAGTGAACATTTGTTTTATTGTAAGGAAGATGAATTACAACAAGTTAAACAATAAAAACAGTATGTAGGCAATGTGTCGTTAACATTACTCACTAGCGCTCGCCCGTGACTTTGACAGCGCGTATTTAAAAAAATAGCCTTTAATATGTCCGCGTGCATAAGCTACTTTCTTGTTAAAATTAATCCAGCTGTTCCCGATATTACCAGGAACATACGTAGGCTTACGGACTTACAAACAGATATAAATTTGAAAAATTGGTATTTCCGTATCTGCAATACAAAAACACGTGTACGAAGCATGTTTTTTATGTTATAATACATAAAGACAGTCTAATTGTATAATGTTGTATAGATTTGGTATAGACATTCTTGAAATATACACTTTTAAAAACTTTAAATAACTGAAGAATTGATCTCAACGAAATATTCTATTCAAAGCTTTAATTTAAAACATCTGAAACCTAAATCAAAATCGTTTTTTTCTTTACATGAATATAACTTTCACGAATTTCGTATAAAAATTGAATTGGTATTTACCTTTTTTCTCTAGAAATATTCTCCTAACTTTAATCAATTCTATTTACAGACATTAACTTTCTTAGTTTGTAAATATCTCTAATTGGATTCGAGACCTAATTATAAAGATTCTGTTACTAACATTTAATTTACATCTTAATTAGGTTAATTAACATAAAATGGTAAAAATGCAATTTAAAAACTAATTGCTAATTTAAGTATGCATAATTACAAAAGCCAAAAAACGTATGTAACACTAGATTCAAAGGAAAATAAAACCATCCATGCATAACGATCATTCATAGTGCTTAAATAATGCTTGTTACGTCATCAGTGATACGACAGACGGGGGTAATGAAGTAGAGCGTGCTAATTCACGCAGTCATAGCCGCAGCCGCCCACTCGCGAGAAAAACTAGGGACCTTCATTAGTCTGGTGACTTGCTCTTGAAGTCGGTTGACAGTGAAGTATGTTACGCTAATGGATTTAACATAAGCTAGGGAATATTAGACATTTTACCGTAGTATAGTAATTTGTAAGGGCTTGTTCTTTTTAATATTGTAAATATAATAATATTGCGCTAACATCGAACCACATTTGATATATTATATTTGTAAGAATTGTAGCACAGACGAATAAATAAACAATTTCTTCTTTGTATATGTGGACATAGCCAGGTTATGACATTGGACACATTAATATGTTTATTATATTTTGTTAATTATATCTAACATTGTTACAATGTCGATGTAGCCGCAGGCACAAATGCCTTTTTAAATAAAGAAAGATAAATTATCTTTTATATACATAAATATCTACTAAAATTTGGCACAGTATAACCAAGTAAATATACTTGAACGTAAATATGACAAACATATTAATAATAATTTTTGCATGTAAATATATAAATAACAAGACACTCAAAACTAACATTCCAAAAGCTAACGTAACAACTTAAACCCCAATGCTACAACGCAATATAAAACAGCAAAGGTATATTGATGTCCTGGCAATGTTTATTCAGAGCTTTAAATTCCGAAAGGGTTTCCTTAATTTGATCATTATTCTTGTGAAATCCCGGTGCGTACTAAGAAATGACAAAAGGTGTTCTAATTTTGCCATAAATTTCCCTTTAGGCCACCCCTTGCGCACCATAATTACATTACTCTTCAACGTTTCTATAAATACTACAAATAAATTCGTTTTCTCTGTTTATCTCTTTTTTCGAGAACACCTGAATTAAATTTCTTTTTTCATTACTTTTATATTAAAAAGTTTTATAAGTTAATATATGTTCTTCTTAGCGTAATAGATGAATCTTGACATGATTTACGATTGACGGAGATAATAACAAGGATAAAATTGTCGTTATCTTTTTTGATATTTCGTAAGTAAAAGGAAAACAAAAGATAACCTCACAAGAAAGATGCAGAAACAAGTCTTTTAACATTTCGTTAAGAGAATATTTAATTATATTTTTACACTATTTTTTATTTATTAATATTTTATTCTACATAACAGCTACATATGTACAATAACATTACGTTAATTTAATTAAAATTTTAATAAACGTTATTCATAACCCTAAAAAATAACTGAGCAATGTGTTTAATTGAAGCGGACGAATGTTGACGTTTCTTAATCAATTAACCGTAATCGAATTAACCTTTTGAGAGCCATCTTTATAAATTCAAAAGGCGTCAAAATAAACGGACGTTTCGAATAATTTATAAAGCTTTCTGCTTGTCCACATTAAGGTGAGTGGATTCGTTAGAGTGGGTGACTTGCAGTCCAACGGTCGTATGTCACTTGACACGCCCGTTTTAAAGCCCGATGACCGACGCCCTCATTTTACTACGCAGGTACGAGTATTTAATTTTATTAAAGGACGGCATTAAAGTGATTACTCTATAACCTACTTTTCTGCCCTTATAGCAGTTATATTTGCTTTATATTATTCAAAAATGCAGGAATGGTTTTATTACAAAACTAGATGTCGGGACTTCATCCGCGCGAAATTAAAAAAAAAAAACATAATTAATAGCATATGTTACAAACTATGTATGCCAAATTCTATTAATAATATAAGGTTACGCAAATGCACGCAAAAATCATCGTACTAAGAGTAGAGGTATTGTCATTTAGGCACGAGAAATATACTCTAAGAACTGTTTAAAAAGGTAGCTATTTATCCACTATAGGGTAGCGCTATTGTGTTATTTTAAACTAGTAAGTGTATACTTCGTACGTGACTATAACCACGTATACATATTGTGTCATTGTATTACGTAACGTTTAAAAATATTATTCGCAATGTATCCATACGATTTAAGATGCACGACTGGTAATCGTAAGAAAATAATGGCAGAAATATAAACAAATGTCCGTCCTTTGTTTTGTGATTTATCGCTACAACGCGCACGACACTCTGGTGTTGGGTATGAAGTGTTATCGTGCTGGACTGATTAATGTCAAAGGTCATTGGATATTACTCATCTGTACTCCAATTCTGTACCGATACATTATCTGTGGTACGATTACAGGTATTATTTATTGTCCAATATTGTTTCTACTTATATTAATGATATTCATTTAACAAAGTGTTATAAAAATAAAGTATTTCAAAAAAAAATTCTATAAAATATCCTCTAACCTATAGAAACTATTCAATAGAAAATAGAACATTCAACGAATAGTACTGTTTGATTTGTAAATGCAAATGAATACATTGTGGTAAATTTATTAAATGGAATGCATACCGTAGTCTCAACTTAAACCTATGAACGTTTTCAATGTCTTGTTATTTCGCAGTTTAATTTAAATATGTAAATTTTAATAGACATAATACAGACTGTAGATTCTTGAATTACAAATGAATGTGACATTAAGTTTTATAGGCCGGTAGTCAATTCATGGAGCCATTTCCTTCAAGCTGACGGCTAATTTTCACTCACGAATTTCAATGGATTTGACGCTTCGCATACCTCTGATTCTCAACACCGACTATCGATTCAAAAAGTTACTGGCGGTACAGGGAAAATGTAAAGATAAAATACTTATTAGAAATAATTTCTAAATTGAACTATTTGTCTTAAAACTCTGTACTTGAAGTGAACTTATACTATGTTTCCGAGCTTCGAGTATTAACAATTGGAAGCCTAAACTTGTCTTTTCTTATTTTCATGTTTCTACATATCTAATAATCTTATAGAAAACCTTAGAATTAATTGGCTCTAGCAAATTGGTATGGCTTTGTTAAAAAACAAGTTATAATCTTGGTAATTTAACATCAAGCGATTAACGCTTAATCTAATTTTATAAAACAACGATTTACTTTCCGAGTCTGGAACATAATACCCTCATTAGGGGCGACCCTATTTTCACTCTCCAAATAAGTATAAAGTAAGGGATAATTGTTATTAAGTAACTAGAATTATGTAAGTTTATTTTACTTAAATAATCAATTTAGAACAGCAGAACAGTTTGAAAAGAAAAGTGGCCGTATATATCACTTATAAATAAAGATTTTTTTATTATCTATGTTTAATATTTAATGTTTAATGTTTAGTAAAACGGTGTACAATTTGTAAACGTAATATTATTAAACGAACATGCATTAAAAGCAAGAAAATCATTGCGGATTCTTGAGTGTACTGTATAATTATTGTTGGTTATAAAGGCTTTAGCTAAAGTAAATTTTTATCTACTTATGCTCAAAATGTCTTACTATAATCATAACAATTGGCGTATACAATTAGAAATAAAAGCGCAGCAATATTTTAATCCTACGTCTACCTTAGGTAACATCTACAAACTAACAATTGTACAACATGTAGCATGCATCTTTAATGCATTTTGTTTTTTTTTTTGCTTTTATAAATAACTAGCTGTCGCCCGTAACTCCGTCCGCGCGAATTAAAAAAAACTCAATAAGTAGCCTATGTGTTCTTCCAGACTATGTTCTATATGTGTGCCAAATTACATTAAAATACGTTGAGCCGTTCTGGAGATACCTTCAAACAAACATCCATCCATCAACCTAAACATTCGCATTATATTAGTAAGAAAGGGTAAACTAAACGTTCTACATAAAAATCCAATAAAATCTACGTCTACGTTTATAAGTATACCGAAGAAAAAATTTCACAGTTTGAACTTTAGACATTGTCGTTGTGAATATAAACGGACCTAACAACATGAGAGTTCAAGCACCTTTGAGTCAGCAGACATAATACTTTGACAGGGCGATTCGTCATGCTCTCTATGATTAAAAAGCTATTCAACCTAATTTCTTACGTTATACCGCCGACCGTAGCGAATCAAAGTCTATAAAACCTATTAGAAGTGGTCACGTTTTTAATATTACCTAATTTATTATTTGAAAGTCATTTTGTATTTAAATAATGTAAAGATAAAACTGATAGTCATTGTCTGAAAACGTACGTATCAAGGATTGTAAACTTGTAAGTATACTGTCGTGTATGAAATGATTGAAAAATGTATGTATGGAAAATCCAACTTCATTCACACCAACATTATTAAATAATCAGTGATGCGGAAAATAATTTAACGCATTTTATAATTTTGCCAAGTTTTTATTTAACTCAAATTTCTGAGTTATAATAAATTACGTATACATACCATATTACTCGTGGAAATTTATTTGACTAAAAATATTTTTGAGATTACTTATCCCGACGAAATTGAATCATTGTTGCTAACTAAAGCGAGTTGTTGCGAGTTGTAAAACTCTGGTACAGACGATGTCAATGAGTTGTGAAGCTTTCCCAAGAGCTGTAATCCATGTGTGTAATCAGGCTTATTTTTGAGTAATTTCCATCTTTAATTAGTACATTTGCGTTCGTTCTAGTAACAGAAATAGCAAACTATTTGAACGATCAATTCTCTTAAGCCACAAGGATTGATTTATGGCATGTCCCCTGTATCAACGATAATGGTGAGGGTTAAGATGACTTTAAAATAAGATTCTAATGAAATTCCTTATTTTACGGGATTACAATGTTTTGTTGCGCACACAGGGATTCCTTAGATTTTTAGTTTTATAATTAGCGTTGTTCCTTTGACTTTAACTTATTCTACAGAATGAAAATGAATAAAAAATTATGAGAGAGAGAGAGAATAATATAAGGAGCGTCAGAACAAAAACCTGTAAATCACATTTTGATATTTTTTAAATGATGCCTATTAATTTTTCTCCATGAATTTTGTTATATTTTTACACTTTTCCACATGAACAACAATGTAATTTATCCGTTTTTGTTCCGACGCTCCCCATATGATGATTGAAAAATTTAAACCAACTAACAAGTATTAAAAGTAAATAAGTAAATATGCTATAATATAATAAAACTTCTTTGTATATCGTCCTTCTTATGTTATAAGCGAATGTTTAGATGGATATATGAATGGATGTTTATTTGAAGGTATCTCCAGAACGACTGTACGAATCTCGATGAAATTAGGCATACATATAGAACAGTCAGCTAATTATCTTATTGTAAAACCTCGCAGACGGAGTCGCGGGCGACCGCTAGTTTCTACGTAATACTAACGTAGTAATACGTAAACAAAAATATGTGTGAAGTCAACCAACCCGCACTTGGCCAGCGTGGTTGACTATGGCCTAATCACCCTTAACTTAGAGTAGGCTCCGAGCCCCTCGTGGGGACGTATAGTGAGCTGATGATGATGAGGAATACGTAAACGAAATACAATATAAAACTATTATTCGCAACATTTCAACCGCCCTGACATACATTGTTGGTACTTTTCTTTGCAGGACACATGTGTCTACTCAAAATATCAATTTTACTTCGCAACTAGGAAGTAACAGGAGGGGTGCATACAAATTTGGAATATACTTATTATCTTATCGCCTTGTGATGAATGATATTTTTTAACGGGGAGAATTTGTCGTTTTACGCCCCACAACCACGTTCACCCCAAGCTATAGAATTTTTTATATTTTACTATGTAACTATGGTTATCCAAGTATATGCTTTTTCCAGTTTTTAGTCTTTAAATTATAATATTTAGTTACTCAACTAGATCAAGTTCTACTTTAAATACGTGTTTGGATCGTAAGTTAATAGCTTTTCTTAGAATTCTGATATTTAACCGCAAATATCTTGATTATTCCCAATTCGATTTTCGATCGAAATTTTATCAATACATCCCAGAGCTAATAACCTAAATTAAATTGAGTTTCTTGCAAATACGTGGAATTTCTCTATTAAATGAGTAGCAAAGTTTCTTGAATACAATTTGAATAAATGTCTTCAATAAGCAAGCAATAACAGGCATTGATTGAAATTATAGCAATAAAAATGTTGCGACTTTTTTCCCCTTCAAATATCTAGCAGACAAAAATTGTGGGGTGAATATAAGGGGGCCAGAAATTTGCTGATGTCATCAGTCAAATAATGTCGAGAATAAATTCGTATCCAAATTTTTCATCAAATAAATTTGTTTATTGTAGTGTATAATTTTATACAACACACACTTTGACCGTGGTACAGTAAAACTAAGCCCCGATATACATGTCATGATGACAATTGGTAATACGTAAAAATTTTAAATTATACTTGAATTGTAAAAATGATCATGTTAATTTTATTACAAACTAGCTGTCGCGTGAATATATAAAAAAATCTAATAAAGGTAAGTTAAATAAAAAGCAGCTCTTCAAGGCATAAATTCGAAAAAAAAAAGAATAAATACTATCCTATGTCCGTCTCCAGGCTCTAAGCTACTTCCTCACCAATTTTCAACCATATCGGTAAAGCCGTTCTTGAGTTATAAATAGTGTAACTAACATGACTTTCTTTTATATATATATAAAAGAAAGTCATGTTAGTTAAAATGTATAAAAACTGCATAAACGGAGTTACCCATTTTAACAATTCCTTTTTATTTTGCCATATACTGATCCACTTATCATTTTAGTATATAAATTTTCTTATTCTCTTAATATATTCTTACCAATAACACTGTTATAAATGCTTGTGATAATTTAACATCACCAAGCATATGATGCGTGCGATAGGCATGAAAATAAATCGCAGGGCGTTACAGGGACGGTCATAACAAATTATTGTAGCAGCCAGACGGTCAACGAGCGCTTTACGAGCCGCTTCCCAGTGTTGATGATGATTTAGATGCAAGAAATATCGAGCGGAAATGAACAGATAAACCGCGGGAACGCGCCCGTTGCCATAGAGATGGACTGAGGGCTGGGTCGCTGCGAGCCCTTCTATATCTACCCAGATTCTTATCATAATTATCTTAATAAATAGGCCTGAATTGCAAATAATATCTTTGACTGTAACCGTAACAAATATACTTTCTGATATGAGCTTGTATAAAAAACAAAAGAAGTTTTTTTTTAAGAAATTACTTTATTAAAGAATTATATTGAACTTACTTTCAAATTCAGTTGTTAAATTGGATAGATCATTGTGTGGTTTAATTACTTTTCGAAAGCAAAAAAGTCCATCTTAAGATTCATCAAAGGTTAATTTTGCATTGATCAGTCTTCTTTATTCAATCTCTCCGTCTAAGATTGATTGAAATACATTTAACGACTGTCTCGTCGTATAAGTCAAATATGTTGATTGGATTTTTTAATGAATACCTCTGGCCCGTATAAAATATTGCCCAGAGGCATACATTGCTTGTTCGCGACTACATTCCAATCCTTAAAAAACTAACTAATTGATTCTTATGTCCAAACATATGTTGGATATACCAGTTTATTAACCCACTACTCTTATAACAAACATTGCAAATGTAATCTTGTTACGGTAATTTATGACAAGAAACTATATTTCTTTATCTAACATAAAAAGCTACTGCTACAAATTCAAATTCGTTTCGTTCATAACCCCAATCTATTGCAGCGAGCGGGATGATATATCGACGTCGGTCGCTCTGTTGATCGTCACTTACTGTACCCTTATCGTACTCGCCGTAATTTCGGATTCATCGCCCTCGGTCTTCCGTACCAAAAATATTATACAAAAGTGACAAAAATATTTCGAAGTTTTTACTCATACAAGATTAGCTTATGCTTAAAACTTGTAAAAGAAAATTTTATACAACACATTATCTTGCCAATTTTTTAAAGTACTTAAAAATTATATTCAATAAATTTCTTATTTTCTGTTACAGACACAACAGGAAATGAGAGGATGAACCATGGAATCACGCAGCGCGCCCCCGAGCCCCGACGACACCGGGGAGGCGGCATTCCACTCCCGACGGGGCCGGTACCGTCAGCCCACGCTGCAGCGGACTTTCGCCAGCTGCCGCGAGAACACGCGTCCGCGCCCGCACCACAGGCACGCCGCCTCCGAACCCGCTCGGACCGACGACCGTGTTCTTACCACCGCAGAAGTCCACGACTATCCGTCATCTGAATCTGGTATCGCTGCGGACTGCTCCCATACACATATGAGCAACAATGATGACAGCCCGTGTTACGACAGGTCCGATTTCGAAGGAATGTCCTCTTACAGTCTACGAAGAACACCCGATTATCATCATGATTGTAAACATTTATCCGTAGATTATAATCGAAGTCATACGCCGGATTGTAACCATGGTCACAGTTCAGATTGTGATCGAGGACACGGAAGGAGTCAAACATCTCACAGGCCGCATAGAAAACATAGACGAGACGAAGATGACGGTGCGCAATCATTGGACGAGCGCTGCGCTCGTGACTTAGATGAAATCTTGCCCGCGAGACTTGGAGCCATTAATTTATCAAGGGAACCACCGCCACAAACGTGGAATAGAAATAATATAGCCGCTACTATGGAGCGATTCGAGCCAGTCGACTACTCGTATGCTTATTATGACCATCAATTATCAATGCCATCTTCTTCGAGAAAAACAAGCCGCCAACGAGGACGAGGTATGCCGAGAGATCGCGCTGCGCGCCACAATTACGTAACGAGGTATGGAACTGAAGAAAATATTTATGAAGAAATCACAGATGGTTCACGAAACTGTCCGAAACATAGGTATGGTCCGAGACAATCGCTAGTTTCTTTAGACAGGAGTGTAGTCGAAGAAGAAGTTCGGCGGGTCGAGTCGAGACATAAACGAATTTTGGGTGAACTTAATCTAAGTGTTGAAGCTATGCTAATGCCGGAGTGCGAATCTCCAGATTCAGAAAGAGCTGAGGACAGAGATAACATTGAAGAATTAATGCGCGTGGGGCCAACGGATGAATTACTTTCGCCCGCTAGTTGTAATCCTCCTGATTTAGACAGCGGGTTTAGCGGCAGTAGCAGTGGTGCTAGCTACGTGGGCAGTTTAAGGAGGAAACCGACTGGATCAGTTCCTCATTTGCCTGCTGTGGCATATGGTACCCGTGGCTTAGGAGTACGTATTTTAGGTGCTGACGATTGCACTCTTAGGTGTCCTAGAGATGCAGCATCGCCTCGCAGCTCCAGTTGTGGAGATGCAAAATCAACGGGATTCTGGAACAAGAGGGCCTGGAAGAAACTCTCAGGATTTTCCAGTTCCAACAGCATTAACAAAGCTGGATTAACAGGTACAGTAATAAATATTAATTAATCTTCGTGTATCTTAGGTACAACTTTTAAGGAATCCTTTATTTAGCTCTAATATAAAGCAAGGCAAAGATGTAATTTTAGTTTGAAAAATTTAATAAAATGCTACATTTATTACACACATGAACATCTACGGGACACAAATATTACTCATAGAAGCTTGCTGCTTAATATGAAATATATTAGGTTTTCCGTCGTCAAGTCGCGCAAATCCTGAGAAATTCATTTATTTGCCTGTTTCATTCGCCTATAGGCGCTTTTCAATTGGACGCGCTTGCTTTGTTGTTTGGTTTCGTTCATTTTGTTAACGGTGCGGCGTTTTACATTGCAGGTCTGCTCGTTAGGTACACTTTCCGGCGTAAGTCCGGCTCGCAGGGCTCACAAACTAAGCGGCGCGCTGAACCCGTCAAATGCGATGCGTGCCTCTCACAACGATGCTAACCGCACTATGGTAAGGGACCCACACTTAGCTGCCTGCTTACAGATTAATATGCAATATGTATTATTAAGTAGTACCTAACAATTCCATTTATTTTTTGTTTTAAAGCGCGTCCATTTTTTCCTATTTACCGAATGGTAGAATCTAACATCCAAATAAAACCTACACAAAATCCATAACAAAATTAACATGAAATTAATATTTTACAACGTTAGTGTTATATTGTCAATGTCTTCAATTTAAAATACAACTTTTTTCGAAGTAAAACACAATGTCTTGGTTACAGATGAAGGCTGTAGGCCAAGCAGGGCTAAATCGAGAACAGCTACTATACCATACAGGTTAATTGTACTAATTTAAACATTATCAATGTATTTATTTTACGGCACATATCACAATTTTATTTTATTGCACAATATCACATCACAATTTTATTTTATTTATCATTTTTTTATTTTTTATTTACACGACATTTTTTGTGCCATTTATACATCGTCGTAGAAATTAGTAAATAGCTCATTATTTTTGTTACGTTCATTGCATTTTCATATTATTTAATAGATTTTTTTTTAATTATAAAAATAAAATTCTTGGTTACAGCTACTCCAACGGAAAATTGGTGGTGCCGTTGGATTCCTTAACACAAAGCTGAGGGGTCATGAGACCCCATCTTCCCCGCCTTGAACATCTCAGAAGGACACCTTAATAAGGGGAATAAATGAACATACGAGTTTCAGTTGTCTATAAAACTTGATCATTTCAACATTCCAATGGACAAGTGCGTGTCGTAACATTTCCAGTGCGTCTCAAAGACAAACTGTTTTAGCTTGGCTAAAATTATTAAAATAATTTGTACATATTTAGTGAATGCAAAAAGTGGCAAGTATACGTTGAAGTGATAGACAAGCCTAACTAATGTTTTTGTATTACAGCTGTTTCCTAGAAACTTATTGGCTATGTTATTGTTATCAATTTTTAGTAGATGTTAGGTACGTGAAAAGGCTGATACTACATCCGATTTTGTACTAAAAAAATTAATCAAACAACCTATAATATACAATTCTTTTTATGTCAATTTTCAAATTTCGTAAATTCGTCCGGTGGCGGCACCGACTAGTTTCGAGCCCATCGGGGATACTATTTCGCGGACGTGGCCCGTCGCTTACTGTGAAATAGTACCAGTACCACTCATCCTGATGAAGGGCCCTGATGGGCTCGAAACTAGTCGGTGCCGCCACCGGACGTATATACGTGAGTGTTTAGCCGTGTTTATATATCAGTTTAGTATAATGTCTCACGAAAGTTTGAATAATTTAATTTCAAATTTCGATTAGATAAAGAAAGTATAATTCATTTTATTAATTTTATTTTTTCATTGTATTTAATCGGAATCACTGCCTGTTTAAATATGTTTTGACGCCTATGGTCCACTCTACTTTTAAAAATGTAATTCACGATTTAACGTTATATCGACGAAGTCATTGTTAACGTTTGCTTGTAGATAAATGTACATAATGTAAATATTTCTAGTGTTGTCTATGCATTTTTATGTATATAATTGAATTATAAATAATTATATATTTGTGAATGTCACAATTTGCATCTTTGCTTTATTGGACAGTGTGTGGATCAATTATTCAGTGTGTACATTATTTATTAATAAATGTAATATGAATTATTAACTAAATTATATGTTTATATTGTCTCTTTAGCTACTTTAAGAGTCAATAAACTTAGTTATATATTTAAAAAGTCTTAATGTTTCAAGGTAAAAATGCTTTAGTGATTTGCGTGGACAGTTTTCCATTAAACAGACACTTGTGCAAAAATATATTGTCAATGTTTTTTCAAGAGTATCAACGGCAGACAATAGATTTTTGTATAAGTTATAACACAGTGGAAACTTATTCTAATTATGTTTTTCATCTCAAAGACAAAGATATATTTAACACAAATACACACACACTCACTAGCTTACAGTTTGTCAAAATATAAAGAATCTCGATGTTGCATTTTTGAAGCTGTGTTTTTAAAATGTAAATATATTGTAGAATTATTTTAATTGGTCAGCGAGACTTTAATTTTGTACGTATTGTTCTAAGCTATTCGACTGATAAATATAGAAATAATCAATGTTATAAAATCTTGTCTGTAAAATTAGTGATCGTGTTCAAGTCAAAAGAGATTTATATTAAATAAACAACAAAACACATTTGATTCTATTCATTTTTTACCACAATTAGTTTTAAATTATCAGTTTTTATCCCTCTTTGACTCGTTAATAGGATATTTTTTTATTTCCAACAAGATAATATGATAAAACGGATATTGTCTTCATCAAGCTGATGATTAGTAATCCCCGTTTTTTATAATAGAAATGAAATTCCTCCACGCGTCTAATTTATTTATACGCATATACTTTAAAGTATATAACAAGTAAATTTTAGTTTAAGAAATGTATTGAAGTGTATTATGACAATGGATTCTATATAAAGGGTGTCACATATTTTTTTATCACAGCCAAAAGATTTTATCTTGTAGACGGACAAAATAAGCGACCTAAAATTTAGCACAATACGCTTTGAATAGGTATAAAATTTCTCTCACTCAGAGGGGAGACTCAGAAAAGCTCTTTTGTGTGGCCGAATGGGTTAATTGTTTAATTACTAATAAAAATAAAAAGTGGGACGTTCAACGAGGCTTTTTAATGGACGTACAACCAGCTGCTTCGGCGAATTTTCTTCAGAAATGTCATGATTTTATTTTCCTTTTTACACGGTTTTCGGCTTTTGGGACACGTTTTTTTGTTTAAACTGTATATAAATTTGAGCCGAGATTTAATGTAAGGTAATATGATTTTAATAAAAAGATTTAAAGGTTTGATCTTGTTACTTCGCAGTACATAAAGGTTGAGTTTTAAAAATGACAAAAGGACTTGTTTGCTAACTTATACTACAAAAATGAGAGAAAGGTATTTGATGGTATAATATTAAACAAATGAAATACAATCAATAGTTTACAAAAGGAAAAGGAAATAACATCAATCATGTCAAATTAATATTTTACCCGTTCACTGTCGGTGTCGTTTACTTTTACCGAATTATTGAACGTTTAACGTCTTATAAACGGCCATTGACATGACGATTCGTATATTATTTTACTACTAGCTATCGCACTCGACTCCGTCCGCATGGAAAATAAAAAATAATAATTACTAGCGTTCGTGTTCTTTCAGGCTATGTTTAACATTTAAGCAACATTTCAGCGATTTCAATGCAGCCGTTCTGCATTCGCATTTATAATATTAGTAAGATAGAATACTGAGAATAGTTTTTTGCATTACTTTTTGCTGCTAAAAGGTTTTAAACAGAATTTTATTATATCCATGCTTCTATATATAAGTTGGGAATATCACGAAGTGGAGATTCAATAAGTACTATTTGGTTTGATATTGATAGTAGAAATTATATTCAAAAATATCCAATTTCACGGACAATTCACTTGAGAGTGAAAAAAACCTTTAACAAGTAGTTTTATATACATCATTGTTATATATATACATTTCACTTGTAATAGGTGAGTAGTTGTAACAATGGGCTGTTATATCCGCCGCGCCGAATTACCACACAAAGACCCTATTCATTAACCGGCCGATACGAGATCAAAGTACGGAAACGAAGCTTAACGAAAATTTGTTCCTTTAAAAAAGAAAGCATTGGAGTAGAAAGTATATTTGAAAGGCACAACAAAAGTAATAGAGTAGTGAATATACAAATATATTTACATAAAGCATCATCATCAACCTGCCCTTATTGAGGGTCGACACAGTATGTCATACTCCTCCATACATCTCTATCAGCCGTCATATCCGAATCTACTCCTTTCCTACGCATATCCTCTATACTTACATAAAGCAAGGACTAAAAATACAAACTCAATTGTTTGGATTTTTAAACAATTTATTTTCAATATAGAAAAGTTAGAACTATACGTTGCTGACTCTATACAAAGAAGTCTAAGAAGGTAAGAAAAGACCCATATAGCTAAACCTCATTGATATGCTTATCTATCTTAATACAAAAGAATTTTAATCTAGAAGTATTTTATTGGTCGATCTAGAAAATAACTAACTCCTGATTAAAAAGATAATCATTTCAACTTATTGACGTGAGTTTTATAATTTATTAATAAAGTCAATACTATCTCGTTACATGAACAACTGAATTGTTAAACGACTTGAGTCAATTGACAATTTACCCGTGACTTGGCACCGAAATCGAGTATTGATCAAGCTCAAAGCTCAAACGGCGCAGTCTGTTAATGAACGTTTCAATTCGCTTTTATCTTACAATTGCAGATATAATTCCCTTTACGACAATTATCACAACTTTATCATTTTTATTAAAAAAAAACAATTTATCACGTAATTTAAACACGAAACTTTGTTTCTGTTGGCTTAAATGTTCGATATGGAGTTAAACAAATTTGCATTTTGTAGTCTGAGCTACTTGCTAAGATTTCTTTTTATAATTTTTGTGTGAAATCTGTTCTTTACTATTCTCACCTTTATCCTCATATTATCGTGGATAATGAATTTTTTTTGTTAAGTTGCATATTAAAAAGCTAACACGATCTTATCATTTAAGACTAAATCCTCTAAATAATAATAAATGAAGGTTATTCAAGTTTATAAATGATACAAAACAAGGTGCATTTCTGTATTAAATAAAATGAGCGTTCCTACATTGTGGAATAAAACACAATAGAAAATAGTTTATTGCACAGCAAGCACATTAACACAAGTACATTACGACCATTACTTAAGATAGAGCCAGTACAATGGCCGGACTTATTGCTACAAGCAATTCTTTCCACAACATCGTATGAGTCTAATGGAATTATTATACAAACACTTCTTACAATAGACCTAAAACGCTGCGTGTTATTATAAATATCAATTAAGTATTTCAACCTAATATGTTGAAATACTTAATTACAATCCTACAATCCTCGGTGGAGCGATGATCTTCGCAGGGCAGCTGGCAAGAGCCGGATGAGAGTGGCCGAGGATCGTGCTCAGTGGCGTGCCATGGAAGAGGCCTATGTCCAGCAGTGGACTATTATAGGCTGATGATGTTGATAATGATGTTGAAAAATCTTAAATTTGTTTTATTTTAAACTTATACTTATTGTTTGATAGAATAGTCTAGACTTAATATGATATACTGTAAGGCTAAGCGGAAATAAGGTGGTCTACGATACAAAATAAACAGTTTCAGATTACAAACGAAACGCGTTTTTAGTCATTATGTACTTACTCATCACTCTGTAACATACATGAATGTATGTTACATGAATATATGTTACATTAATGTATGTTACATTGATGTTAAATATTTATACGGTAGTTAAATAGATAAAATAAATAAATGTAGCTTGGATTTAATTATCGTTTTTATGTTTAAAGATACTCTTTGATGGATCTAGCCAAAAATGTTACATAGACAACTTTAGTTTCAGGTTAGTTTTGTTTTTTGTTGCACATCGTTAGAATCACTTCGAAAGGGTTTCTAAACGGTTTATTGTAAGAATCAAAATTCTTTGTTGTAAACAAATCATCGCCAGCGGACTTTTAGTACGAAAATAACTTGAAATAAATCTTACAACACTAATTCCGCTTGTATCTATTCGTGTCAACAATTACGAAAAAAAAACAATTTAAATTTCGAACTCTTTCTAACAACTAACTATCCCTCAATTCATCTGTCTTTTAATGGAGAGAATAATTTGTAATTCAAACATTAATATATTTATTATGAGTTGTTAAAAGTTTTCTGGTCTATCTAATGTAGCTAACACCGTAACAACTCCGAGTACAGTCGTCACGAAACAATTTTCATTAGCTCACATTACGTGCCTGCATTATTAAGATAGAATAACATCAAGCGGTAGTCGTTCACCAACATAACTTTTACATTTCACCAAAATTTTATTCCCGTGTGTATTGAGGGTACAAAAATCTTTAAATTTTTTGCCAAGGTAAGATTTTTAAGATCTATTCTATTATGATATATTCTTGGCGTCACCTTTGTAATAGTAATTTTTAGGGTTCCTTATCTCGAAAGGAAAAAAACGGAACACTGATAGGATCACTGTGTTGTCCGTCCATCTGTCTGTCACGACCCTTTGGAGAATCGTTGGTGCAGTCAGTAAAACAGACTTTTAAACTTTGAGTATTCATTAAAATGTCTTTATATTACTTACCAATCCTTTTAACTTTAATAATGTTGTGAGATTTTTAAGCTAAATTATTATGTAAAAAAATAAACATGTGGCCAGTACCTACATTAGTCTGTCGTAGTACAGTAAATACTAGTTTTATAATTAATCTTATTGCGCCTAACACCGGTAATCGGTAATAATATTTAAGTACAACTTGTAAATTAACAGTTTAATCAGAAGTTCAATGACCCAGTGTAGGACAACTATCACTTCTTGAATAAATTTACTAATATCATAAATGCGAAAATTCATCTTAATTTTCCCTACCCATTTAAAATTTATCTCCAGTACGGCTAAATGGACCCCGTTGAAAATTTGCATAGATGTAGAACACAGTCAGGAAAAACACATAGGCTACTAATTATTATTATTTCATATTGCGCACTGAAGGAGTCCCGGGCGACAGCTACTAATAAAATTGGTGTTGTTTAATTTGACTTTTAAAAACTCATAGGTCTATAACGTCGATGGCTCAGTGGTCAAGCACTTGACTTGCAATCTGCAGGTCCTGGGTTCGAATCCTGCCATGTACCAATGTGTTTTTCGATTTCCGATTTACATATGTACATTTATCCGACGTTCGTACGGTGAAGGAAAACATTCTGATGCAACCTGCACATATCTGAGAAGAAATGCAAAGATATGTGTGAAGTCAACCAACCCGCACTTGGGTAGCGTGGTTGACTATGGCCTAATCACCCTTAACTTAGGGTAGGCTTCGAGCCCGTCGGTGGGAACGTATAGTGAGCTGATGATGATGAACTCATAGGTCTTAGAATTGAAGTAAAATTTATTATCGTATCTTACAACTACTATATTTTTGTATAGATATATTGTATCAGAATATGTGAAAGCTAAAAGTATGTGTAAAGTATGTGAGTTACAAATATTTCGATGCCTACTTTGTTCTCTCAGCTGGAGACATTTTTGGCCAAGAGCCAGATTAAATATCAACTCTGAAGTAGGACTTTGTGTGACGAAATTTGGGGCAACACTTCAATTTAATGTATTCCAAAGAACAGATGTCCGCGCTTATGTTTTTAACATTTTAACATAAAAAACGATATAATTCATAAAAGTTTTTACGAAATAGCTATTTTATTAAAGTTGACATACTTTTAAAACTATTTACTATATTTATTAATTTATTAAGAAAGATTTTTCATATTTTAACTGCTTTTACGAATCATAAGGAGAAAGAATTTACTAATGGTAAGCATTCAGGCCAGCGATTATGATGCAATTAAATCTACTATTGTGTGAGATTTCATTATGATTTATATTAAACATAACAAAACAGTAGAAGCAGATAACTAAAAGCATTAAAAACCATATATTTGCAATCTTACAAATACTAAATTAATGTCAAACTCACGTCAAGATATATTCTACGTAGCCTTTATAGAAAAGTAATAACACTCCGGATTCCCTAAGTTACGGACAAGTTTATCCCATAAGATATTTTCTTATCGGAACATGACACCCTATAATCTAAGAGACTACAAATTGCCAATGACCCGATATACATAACAGCATATAAAACTTTCAAATACATACATATGTAAACAAGTTAGTCTTGAATTTTGTTCATACAAATACCTACTACTTACTGCGATGTAAATATTATCGTATTATCCTACTAATCTTACTAATATTATAAATGCGAATGTTTGAAAGTATCTCCAGAACGGCAAGCGGATCTCGCTGAAATGAATTGTAGTGTTGAATTGAAACAGATGTGGAACGTACTCGCTGGCGACAGCTAGTATATCAAATAATGAAACTGTTGTATTTTAATCTTAAATTGAAAAAAAAATTGCTTGTAGTCATTTCTTATTAAATAGATTGAGTAGGGAGCATCGCTTCCCGTACTTCCTGTGAGCCTGGTGCCTGAACGGTTTCCGTCATCGATCGCTGCCGGATACAGCTATTGACCCCTTAACAGTCACGACTCTTACACCAATATCGTTTCATTTTTAGTTAACAATAATAACTCAAAAATATATCTTATTCTGACTGCATAAGATTTAAATTTGAAGATTAGAAAAGTTCCCTTGTTTGTATGGCCATTTCATAGCGTTATCTCTTCCAATATTTTCCTTTGTGTCGATAGCAATATGATTTGGTTGCAAATAATACAAAAGTAATTTCGCCGGAGGCCGGCCGGGTTCGTGTTGTAGGTACATGAGTAGAATGTCATCAATGTAGAATCAAATATAACATTTTTTTAACCAAAAATACAACTCCCGTACAAAGCTATACAACTACTAATATTATAAATAGAAAATATTTCTATTTTCTATGTAACGAATAAACTCAAAAACTACTGGATCGATTTAAAAACTTCTTATCCTATAAGAAAGCTACGTTATCACCGAATGACAAGGACTATATTGATAAAAAGAATTATTTTTAATTCCGCGGGGACAGATTCGCGGGAAAAGCTAGTTACAAATATGCAATTGAACACGTCGGTGTTCCCGCTGCTCGTTTACCCCCTTCTGTTATAAAAAAATATATATATGTTTATCTACAACGAAAGTTTTGATTATTGGAGATATAAGATTTTATATTGGATGAGTTACAATAGAATAAGACTATGATATTTAAACATGAATAACTTAAAATTGACGCTTTACAAAAGATTTTTGACTATATTGTTAACTTATTTTTTTATAGTATAATGAAGTCAAATAAGAAAAGCATCACCTCAAGTTGTCAAGGTGTCAAATCTATTAAGATTTGACACCCATAGTCCATTCTATTCTTGAAGGACCCATGCTGTAGGTAACTGCTTGAAAAATATAACATACATAAAATAAGAGATTTACGATACAATGTTCTCTTTTAAAATATCCCTGCGTCATACCGTAATAAAATACCATAAAGTACACTAACAATGTGTTGTTAGTTTGTAATAAATTTGTTGTGCAGAGATAGTATCGCACGATAGCTGTAACGACCTAGAAAGGGCGAAGATGAAATATTGGCCGACTGTACTCTAATTATTACATGGTCCATAATATATTCTGTACATGTAGTTCCGAAGTTACTACGAACTTTAATTATTTTATTACTAATTTGCTTAATTAATCCCTGTTTCTTGTCTATGAATAAAGCAATTGATCTCTAAATTTTGTTTAACTTAAGTATAACTAAAGTTAGTTTTTGTAAAGAATTAATTCCGCCTTTATAGTATTTTTAAAACGAGGGAAAAGAGTATCCAATTTGTTTTAATAGTATAATTTTAGCAGCTTATGTAACTTTTAATATCAAACCAAATACCTCGTGCGGTTTTCATTTTAATATTAGATCTATTTTAGAGGTATAACTAATTCCTTCCTTTAGTGTTTCCTTTCAAGAGCTTAGGAGTGATTTTGCGCTTTAATAAGGCGTGAAGGGACGGAGCGCACGCGCAGCGCCACATGTCCGCCCATACACGGGACACGCAATAATTCAAAGTTGACGTGTCATAGACCTCTTTTTGTGCACGCTAATAAATTACACTAAAGCATCGAACACATTTTATTTATTTTAATGCAAAAATTAATAATTTTTTTTAAATGTATAATTTAAAAATAATAAACAATATTAAGCACATAAGAAACACTAAAGAAATGTAAACGAAAAATGCTTCATTTCCACCAATCGGTATGAATTCATCTATAGCTATTTCTAACTTAAACTTAACTTAAAATATCGAAATAACTTACCTTAGATAATATGACAATGAAGTTATTCATACCATATTCTTCAGACCAATACAATGGAAACAAAAATATTGTTAACAACTTATTATCATGCAATTTAATATTTACCACCTATCGTCAGCGATTCCGTCCATACGGATTTAAAAGAAACTTAATTAGTAGCCTATGTGTTATGTGTGTTATGATTTCAGCGAGATCCATGCAGCTATTCTGGCGATATCTTCTAAAAAAACAACTTTCCATCCAAAAATACGCATTTATAATATTAGTAAAAATTAATATTTTGTAGTTTATATGTTGAATAAAATGTTAATCAATGTGTACAAAGCTTTATATACGCAGTATCAGTGACGCGAGAACTCACAGCCGACTGGGCGGGCGGCCACACGCCGTCAACTCAACTGCAT
>NW_013530872.1:6973367-6973652 GCF_000836235.2 Papilio xuthus
ACACGCCTAAGGTTACGGCGGTCATTAGCAGTACAGATAGTAATCATTTTTATAATTGTAAAATTCAATTTCGTAAAGTTTCAAAGCTTAATTTACCTATGCAAAATTTGTCTGTTATAAATAACATTAATTGTAAACATTTATCATGTATAAAGGGCTATGTCTGTAAAGAAAATGTAATTCCGAAATTGTTGATAGGCGAAGATAATTATCATGTTATTGCACCATTACAAATAATTTGTGGCAGCAAAAATGAACCTTATGCAACTCGATGCAAGTTAGGTT
>NW_013530872.1:6978174-6978401 GCF_000836235.2 Papilio xuthus
TTTCCTGCGATTTTGGTCCGTAGTAACCTTGACCTTCTTTGGCTACTCTTCCTGCGGGTCCTGGATCGGTGTTACCGGCGCAAGGTGAGGATCGAGTTGCGTGCCGCGAGGTGCAATACGAGGTTCTCACTTTGTTTATACGCACCGGTCACCCAATTGGGAGCTTGTCCCAGGCAGCGAGTAGGTAGTGCCTTTACGGGTGCTACCTAGCTTCAAGCAGCCGAAAC
>NW_013530872.1:6980854-7007212 GCF_000836235.2 Papilio xuthus
TTTTTAAATATATCTACAGTATGTGTTTTCGGAAATTTGACATACTTCGTAATATATTGGATAAAATAAACATTGCACTGTGTTGATGTCGCCCAAATTTATCGTTGTTCAATGTTTGACAAAATCGCAATACAGTTGAGTCAATACGCCACAAACGAAATGTGTCGGACTCTCCAATATCCGCATTTGCACAGTTTATTGCACGAACTGTAATGTTGATGTTTTACACTGCTACAACACATCATGAATAACAAATGTTTTATCAACGTGAAAATAACTTTTATATTGTAAATAGAACGTTTTAATGTGTTGTGTCAATTACGATGAATCTGCACTTTCGCTGCGCCTACTTTTACTTTAACTTTATCTTTGTGCTTTCATCTTTAAAAAAATCTATTCTTCTAATTTTATATCATAAAGTGGCAAACGAGAAAGCAAAGCAATCGTTGGCCATAAACATACACAATTGCATATGCGTTGCCTTTTTCTTATAACAGAAGGGGGCAAACGAGCAGCGGGAACACCGAGGTGTTCAACGACGCTCATGGACAACAGCAATAACAGAGGAACCGCAGATGCGTTGCCGGTCTTTGAGGTGATGATAATCGACGGAGGAGAGGATGAAATGAAAGAGAATGTTTTCCCTTCCCATGCAACCTCTCATCCGGTAAGTCCACTTGCACTTCCCATCCTTTCCTTATAACAATAAGGGTGGGAAGGGAAAGAGACTAAAATTAGACTACACTTATCAGACGGAACAAGGAATTGCTTCCACTTTATGCCTGTCTTCACGTGCGTTTGTTGCGTTGTTCTTGTTATATTTGTTTTAGTTTTAACAGTATACAGTGCAATTTATGATTCAATGTAATGTTGTCCTCTAGAGATCTAAATCAATTAGGTAGTGTCTGGTATTACAAACACAAACTAAGTCTATTGGCGCTTCATTCAATTGCAGAAGACGGGGACAGGCGTATAAAGCTCTAAATTGATTTGCATTACGCTACGGATAAAGAGCAGGGATTCCCCGGGGACTGCGCCATTCGAGTAATTCTACGTATTAGACGCCGTGAAGAAAGAAAATTCCTACTGCTTTTATTCAAAGCAAATTAAATACTTTAAAGAATTTAAATTGCGTTTTATTTCATTTTATGATACGCAATTTTACTTACGAGTATTATTGCTAATACTATCTTATATATAAAATTCTTTCACAATCGCCTTGACCGATTTTTATAAAATTTTATATGCATATTCAGTAGGTCTGAGAATCGGATACTACCTATTTTTTTAATCCCGTGCGGACTGAATTGCGGGCTACAGCTATTATTATTTATTATTTAGTAGTCCTACAAGTTATGTATGCAAATGTAAACTTAATCAAAGTAAAAATGTATTAATTGCCACCTACTTTATCATTCAATAGCTGTTGTCAGCGACTTCGTCCAAATGGAATTAAAAAAAAACTTAAGTACCCTATGTGTTCTTCCATATTATGTTCTACATCTATATCAAATTTAATGAACATGCAGCTGTTCTGGAAATCCCTTCTAACAAACATCCATCCAAACATTCGCATTTATAACATTAGTAATTAGTAAACTGTCTTTAAATGTGACTTAATTTTTATTTTTGATTTACTAAATATATGGTCCAATATTAACATGAAACAAAGGAAAGTAATAAAGAATCTATTTGTCTCTTTATCTCTGATTTTTTTAATAATTAAGATAAATTCGAATAAAAAGATCATTAGAATGAAGACGGTGGGAATAAAGATGTCTACTACAGATAGTTCAGACTCGTTTGAGTACTGACTTCTTTGAATAAATGCTCAAAACGTTTTATCGATAACTGAAGTAGGCGTTTGAAAAAAACTCATCATTTTAAACCTTTTAACTTAAATATAATTTTACTTTTAAACCTAATATAAGTACTTCAATTTAATATCAATATTATAAATTAATATTTAAAATATAAAATTTAAAAAATCAAAAACTAAGGCGTTAAAGAATAGTAGGTAATTATCAAAATAAACTTATTATATGCTTATACAGGGGGGTTTTATTTAAACAGTAATAAAATAAAATAAATTTACTTAAGACTTCCAGGATCCTACATACATGCGATGTTGATCGAAATAAGATAAAATTACAATAAAATTCAGCCTGTGTTTTTGGAACAAAATTTAAAACAAAAAAAGTTTTTTACTTCATAAGCAGTAGCTATGTAGGTGACCTAAATTAAACAAATACTTAAGCACGTCTTTAACGCGGCTAAATTGGAGACATCAATGAATTTGAAGTGACACACAAGTACACTATTAAGAGTTGTACAAATTAGCGTAGGAAATGATTCTATAAAACTTCGAAACTAACTTATTATATAACTATTTAGTCATCATTTCAAGTCTTATGAATAGCTAACTAATTGAAGAATTAAGCGTTAAGAAAGCGAATGTACTGTAGTTACAATTTAAAATATGCAAAAGGTCTTCAACACTTTGGTTATACATATTTGATTAACTAAATGGAAGTGTATGTTACACTATGCCATGTCTATTTCTAGAAGTGCCTATGTAACGTTATCGCCAAGTATAAAGATAAATCATAAAATGAAACAACTTTAAAAATAAAAGGGATAAGCTCAAGCAGAAAAATGCTAATTGGCAGGTTTTTATTACGGCAAAAACGTGTCTGAGTTTGCTTAATAAATTAAAACTCCAACTGCAGACACCAATTTAAAAGCGCACCCGAGACTCTCAAGCCATGTTCAAGAACATGCTAATTAATTTTTAAGTAGTTATTTCCTAACAAAATCTTAATTACTACATTAAAAATTTAAATGAGTTGAATCATAAAAAAGGCCGTGCCTTTAGTTACTTGAAGTACTTACATGAAAGAACAATACGATATCCAATTTGATATGTTTTCAAAATGTCGGCGAAACCGAATAGATCTTTAGGTAAGTTGTTTAAATAGACCCTCCATAAAATAAAATAAATTACATCCATGTAAGATGTAAAATAAGTAAGACTTTTATAAAAGTGGGTTTTTCATTTTGTTTCAATCTAACAGGCGCCTGCAAAATTTAAAGCGACATCTTCGTCGAGCTTTTTTGCTATGTCAGTTTTAGTAGGTGACCTAAATTACATACGCTTAGGCAGGTAAGCATTTTATGTAAGGGGAATACTATGCATCAAACAGAACAAAGTAGAATGACAATTTATTTATAATTTAACTCAGCGTTATACCATGATTTAAAATATGATAATTTACCTGTAAGATCATTCAGTAATCGACCTTTAATGTTTTTGGTATCCGTTTAGGTCTCGTTCCGTGGTTGTTTCAATACCGATAAAGAGCTTTTACCTAAATTAAACTTGCGTTCCAACGGATCGAGCATTGAAAACCGTTACATTTAAATTCAGGTGATCACGGTTACATTACTACGAGATTACATTACATTGCGGTAATCTACAAATTGGTACTTCGTTTTCATCAATTTGATGTTGTGTTTAATTTTATATCTTTGAATTCAATTTATATTAACAATAAATTTATTTTTAAATTTTCACCACTCTATCTTTATGGCAATGTAGCTTTTACTAGAGTTTGTCCGTGCGGAATTTAAAAAAGGAACAAAGCGCCTATGCAAGTAAGCTATATGCTTTCCAGACTATTTTCTACTGCTGTTCCAAATTTTATCCACAGCAGATCAATCGATGTTGATTTACATAGTAACGAAAATGGAAACATCAAAGTTTTTTTCATTAATGATATTAATAAAAGGCAAGATTATTACTGACCTGGTGAGTATTTCTAAAAAAAAAATTTAGGCATCAAAATTATGTTGCGAGGTAAGCCGGCCAATATGTTTAGTGGTAATCCCGTCGCATCCCGCCGAGCCTTTCTATGCCGTTTGACAAATGACTTCCGCCTAAGATTTATTAGATAGCTGAATACGACGGAAATCTTAAAACCCCTTATATCGTCGGTAAAAAAATAGAAATGTAATAAGTCTGCTCCCGGTACTTTATGAAACAGTAATTTTGATTATAATTGTGAGTCTAATGTTACAAAAAATGAGTACACTTAGTATGGCTTCGTAGGAATAAAATAAAATCCTGCAAGTTTTTTCTTTTGTAAGAGAAGGCAAACGAGAAGCGGGAACACCGTGGTGTTCATCGACACCCATGGGCATCTGCAATATTAAGGAACCGCGGATGCGTTTCCGGTCTTTAAGATGGTGGTAAGCTCTTTTACGGAAATTCTTCGCCTAAATTGCTACTATTACGATTCCGTGAGGTTTTAATTATTTCTAAACTAAATTAAGTTGCTTTTGGTAAAATTAGATGTATATTGCCATATTCATTTTAATATTTGCAGTAATTGTCTATTCCGTTCCAATATGGTTCAATATGATACTGTTGCAGTCGGCTACATAACAGAAATTCTCTAACCAACATTAATTAAACATTTAATATGCAATGAAACTGTCCTTTGTTGCTCCAAATACTTGCCTTCCAGTTACATGGAATCTATATTAACTGTTATTAACAACACTAACTGTCACCCTCGACTCCGTCCGCGCGGAATTAAAAAACCTAATTAATAGCCTATATATTTTACGAGACTATGTCCTACATCTATGCTAAATAGCGAGATCTATTCAGAAGTTCTGGAGGTACCTTGTAACAACATCCATGAGTCCAGTCAAAACATTCGTATTTATAATATTAGTAAAATATAAATAGTACAATAGTGGCAAAGTTTTAAATCTGTGTTATTGCGATAATTAAACATTAGGCGTTTTATTTAATTTACCGTAACACCATTACTATAATAACTACACCTGAAATTAAATGGCATGTCTGTATTAACATTTATACATAATAATATTCTTCATAAGCCGATAATAACGTAATATTTGTATGATATAAAGATTTTCAATCACGGGGATATTCGAATAATCACAGATGAATTTATTCTATCGCAATAAAAGGTTTATTTATTTCTTTATGGCCTTGTTCATAATACTTCTTTTAATATTTTTAGGAAAAAAATAACGTATTTCTTCTATTTCATAAAAATTATTGAATGTAGATAATATTTTATTTATTTTACCACAATTTTTTCTATAGGAGACTCTTAAAAGACATATCATCATACTAATATTATAAATGCGAATGTTTAGATGGATGGATGGATGTTTGTTTGAAGGTATGTCCAGAACGACTGAACGGATCTCGATGAAATTTGTCATGCATATAGAACATAGTCTGGAGGAAAACATAGGCTACTAATTAGATTTTTTTTAATTCCGAGCGGACGGAGTCGCGGGCGACACCTAGTAAAAAATAAAAACATTCCGTGACATATTAGATATTCGTATTACAATTTCCAACGGTTAATGGCCGGCGTACTGTCTGCGTTTAGCAATCGATAGCGAATATTTCCAATTTGTTTCTCTATAATTTTACATTAATCTTTCAATGTTTTCAATCCCCAATTAGTGATTTCACTGACTTGTTATTATTGCGCGCTGATTGTGATATAAAATATTCATTTGTGTCATAAAGCGTTTCGGATTTTCTCATTAATTAAAATACATTTTATTTACATGTGTACGAATATGTTTACATTTACTACTACATTGCGGTATGGAAAATGAAACAGCGTATGTATGTATGTATGGCAGAGACTAGTAAGGAGTGCCGGCGCCTCGTGAAGCCGGTCACCGATACCTCATGACCACGATCAGTCTGAAAAGACTGCAGCGACGAAGAAGGATATGTATTAGGTAAGTTTTTTTTATATCATAAGGTGAAAAACGAGTGAGCGGCCACCTAAAATCGCTGAAGGTTTATGAAAGATGTTAGTTTTATTATTATGCTTTTGCCTAATCAATCATCAGGTGGACCGACGACATAGTTCGCACAACGGGTAGTCGTTGGATGCTGAAGGCGGAGGACCGCGTACTGTGAAAGGCATTGGGAAAGGCCTATGCCCAGTAGTGAGCAGATAAAGGCTGTCGATGATGATGATGAAAACAATACAATAAAATATCTCAACTGATCAGCCATTATTCCAATTTGTAAATTCGAGGATTGGCAGAGATCCCGAAATATCACATTCAAATAGTTGCTAGGAAAGTAAAAGGGAAAATCCAACCCACTATTATTTTTTTTAATTTAACTACGCTCACATAAAATACGGTTATATTTTTACCATCATGATGTATTTCATTTTCATCGCCTATTTCATTATAAATTCTACAACATTTTTTTATTATTCCGGTAGCATTCTAGTGTAGGCGTCAGAGCATGTGGAATAGATATTGTGAATAGAGGTGCATTACTCTGCGGGGATCAGGTACATTGAGACAGACTGGAATCCCTCGCCATTCACTTCGCTCGGGGATCAGTTCATTCAATCTCCGACCGAATGAGGTCATGCCATTACTGAACGTATTTTATACATTGATTAAAATACTTAAATTTTACACAAGTGTCTTTAATTTTGATGCAATGCGTCCCAGTTTCGATAATTTTACTTTTAACTAATCTTACTAATATTATAAATACGAATGTTTCGATGGATGGATGGATGTTTGTTGAAGGGAACTGCGAAATGACTCAATGGATTTTTATGAAATTTGACAAAGATGTAGAACATAGTCCGGAAGAAAACTCATGCTACTCAGGATATAAAATTCCGTGCAGATGGAGTCGCGGGCGATAGCTAGTATATTATTAGTATTATAAAAGTATATTTTTTATCCCTAAATGACCGGAACTGAACACAAATGATCTAAATACAATTGAACTACATTATCAAGATTAGCGGACAAAGCAATTGTGGGGAAATGGGAAGAAGAAATTGAATTTTGCCCATCGCTTCTAAGAGGTTCATTTTATGAGACGTAATAAAAATGTCTGCAGAACGGAATTTCAATATCGGAAAATCTTATTAAAAGGCGATATATCTTAAACTGTACCGTACTAAATTTTATACTTACTCGAGTACATTATAGCAAATATATAATAAGAATAACTATTTTAAATTTAGATAGATTTATTACTTTACGATCACATTAATATAACTTAAAAATGTTGCATTTGTTTAAATCACAGTTTAAACAATGAACAAAAAAAGCATAAAATTCTTGACTGTTAAACTACTTCGATAAAATGACTTACTGTGGGTTTCTACGTTATCACTGTTTTGACGCATGACAAGTATGTGACGACGATGACGATATGTTTTATACGGAGATTTAGGGCTCGGAAACCTACGGTTAGTTGACATACTATAATAGGAAAGCCCTTGTTCGTACCCAAAAATATTTGTTATCTATAAAATTTCCTATCTTTCCATCATTTTCTTTATGCATAATATTCTTTCTTTTACTGACTTCTATAAATTATTACTATAGCTACGGAAAGCTTAAAAAGTGTACTAATAAGAGGATCAGTCAGCCACCGTCAGCACAAACAATAGCACATTCAACCGGTCGAGTGTTTGTGACAGTTTTGATAGAATCTGTTGTATTCACATTCAAATCAATTAATCTTGTCAAGAACTGTGGACATTCCAGACCTGAATATGATCCATAAATAACTATTTTGCCTGATTATTTTCACTTATTTTAAATTAACATTAAACATACTTGATTTCTAATTGTAAACAAATTATTTATTATGCATATTTTTACTGCACGAAAACGCTGAAATTGATGGGGCTCTAATCTTAAAAAATGTACATCTTTTTCTATTATTTTATATTATAATATCTGTATTTAATGTAATTGAAATAGTTACAGTGGGCTTTCATTGTCAAAGTATTTCCATAAATACGTCTCTCTCTCACTCTCTTCGAAAAAGCTGAGACAGACATATGTGTCAATACAAATGAAACTACATTAAAATTTCACATTTACAGTTAATTATGTTAAAACATTTTCTTATACACCTATAAATGTATTATAGAACTAGCTGTCGCCCGAGACTCCGTACGCTGAATTAAAAATCTTAATTATTATAGTATGTGTTCTTCCAAATGATGGTCTACATGTGTGCCAAATTGTATCAAAATCCGTTAATCCGGAGATACCTTCAAACAATCGTTCATCCATTTAAACTTTAGCATTTATAATTAGTATTAAGTAAGAACTATGATAAGTAAAATTAATTACAACACTTAATTATTTTCTTTAAATAATATTCGTAGTAGTAATATTTTATCGAACTCATTTATATTCTCCAGTTTATACGGAGCAGATAAATTATTGGAGAATCATTCATTTCTTTGTGCAGCCACAGAGCAAACCGATTTACTGGCGAGGTGTTCGCCTTTTTGATCAGCTGAATGAAGTGAGAATTCAACGTTCATTGCTATTGTACTTTGAAAAGATATTTATAAGTACTAAAAATGTTACGATTGCTCTTTTTCACGCGACCTTTGTGTTTATTTGATGAAAATTACAGTCAATACGAAGACTATAAACCCATTGATTAGTTAGAAGCTTTAATCCATATCATATTGAGTTCCTAACATATTTCACCAAAAAATACAAGAATATTTATTATAGGTACTAAATTAATGTAAATTGTTAGCTAAAAATCGCAAGATTACTTGCAAACATATGTCAATGACCACGACAAAATAATTATCGTCAAGTAAAAATAATGACTTGATTTAAATTGAACCCTGAAAAAGTCTTTTTAATGATAGAACGTGTTAAATAAGCAAGCATCGGTTTTCACGGACTTAAAATGTGTTGAAATTTTGACGATAATATGAAGTGGCTGTTCGAAATTTTAACACGAAGCATATATTCCTTGCAGAGAAAATGAATAATGGATGACCAGCTAAATATCGATGAGATCACGCCCGATCCTACAATATTACATTATACCTCGTAAGTGACAATCTCGCGTAATAACGACATTTTATTTATCCCCAAGTTTGCATTACCGAAACACATAACAACTAGCTGTCGCACGTAACTGCGTCCGCGCGGTATTAAAAAAAAAAGACAGTCTATGTATTCTTTCATGCTATGTTCTACATATTTGTCAAATTTCAGCGAGATTCATGCAGTCTTAACTCTAAACATCCATCCATTCATCCATATATTCGCATTTATATTATTAGTAAGATTTGTTTTCGCTTTTTTTTTTCAAAAACCACGAAAGTTGTGGCTATTAATGTGTATAATATCAGGATAAAAAAGCATCGCATTATTCACGTGTTTGTTTACATTTATTATTTATGTGAGAATCAAATTATTTAGTCAGTTCATATAGGAAAGCGTATAATTTATAAAGGGTCTGTTATGGATCGATTACCTTCCGCACACCTGCTGCCTCCGGCGATGTTCTGACAGATATTATACTATATTAATCATTATAATGAAATAATAGGCTTTGACAAGACACATATAACGATGTAAATGTTATCAAACACAACATAACTGGATATTAAAATAATCTTATATTTATTTTACTCTGTGAATAAATAATAATCACTTAAAAATACAATATTAAAAGGAGTTAACTCGTGAAAGAAAGAAGAAAAACTTGTACCTATAAGATGTTAAATAATTAAATTATGTGAAAAAATTACTTTTACTGTTGTCCTCTATCGTTTATTTACCCCATTAACTCGTACTGCTTTTCTATCCTAGCCATCGAACATAACATAATACTTTATGTTCAACATAAGCCGATTTTAATTACTATAGGAATTCGAAAGGAGATTGATGTGTAATTGGAATCTTAATTAATTAAACTCAATTAATAACATTACCGCAGTGTCCTACGCTTACCACTAAATTACTTGCAACATGTTATGCTGCAGCGACGGCAAGCCAAGTAATTTGCAGCATCAAATTGAAAATTAATCCGTCGCTGCTATGAAAAAGAACGTATATCGTGGTAGCTTCAACTGGAAATTAATCCGTGAAAAATATTTCCCTCCAATATTTTATGTTACGTCTTCTAGTCAACAATTTTGATACATCGATTAGAGAAATTGTTTACAAATATATTCTTACGAATTATATACTGCACAGCTTAAATACTATGATGATAAGACTTACGATTTTTTTATGTTGTGGTAATAAAATACGAATCTAAAATACCTTATTACCACAAATGGTTGGTGCAAAATTCGATATAATCTACATTTTTTTTTATTTCACATTTAAAAACATTATATCGTCTTAGGGGAAAATTGTGCGTAATGGTTATGAAATAGTTTAAATACGTTATGGAAGAAAATCCGACACTGTGCCGGTGTACTGGCACCTAACTAGCCTTACTAAAATGTCGACGTTTATATCCCCTCACTAATTTTTTCTGACACTTGACTTTGTAATGAAAGCGCGCCATTCGCGCCAAAGGATTCTAATAATGTCTAAAACTACGTAGACGAAATATTTTAACAACGTAACTCATGGCCGTGGCATCACAAATACCAGGGACCTCTGTCTGTCACACCACTCTCGCTTCTTTTACATTCTAACATCAACATCTTCTCAGTACCAAACGATCAAACTCAGTATAAGTACTCAATAGTAAAAGTTGATAGAATTTAAACAAAAGTAATTTCAATTTGATAAAAAATGTAACGTAGGCCCGGTCATGTTTACATTGTCCTGATTGCCTCGGACCGACTGGAGCGCTATCAATCCATCTTTTTTTTAACGTCAGTAAATTTTTCAACGAGTCTTTTCGGTTCAACGGATACATCCAATTCCCTGGCAGGTCATACCTGAAATGGAAAAACTTGGAACAAAACATTCCCACAACTGAAGCTATACAATAGAATCAAATTATTAAATTATCAATCGCGTTATGAATTCATCAGAAGACGCAACAAAAAGAACAGCCTTTTAAATTTCGCTAACAACAACAACCTCTAGCCTTAATAAAGTTTTATTATATTTATTCAATACTAAAAGTAGATAAATAATATAAAGTATGCTACTATTACTAATTAATAATTGTTATAAAAATTTAATTGCAGGATAGCTATATTTCGTACTAGCTTTTAAACGTGACTCCATTCGGGCGGAATTAAAAAAAAAAACTTAGTATTCTCCTAGACTATGTTCTCTATCTGTGACAAATTTATCTAGATTAGTTAAGCCTTTCTAGAGATAACAAACATTCATCCATACTTACTTCTAGACTTTTTCCTTCTAATTTAAGTAAGATTATTTGTTGGGGCCATTTTTATTCTACAAAATATTTAATTAAGTCACGACGTTATAAGATAGTCGACAAGAAAGCACACATCTTGAAATGTGACATTTGGCTTGTTGAAATTTTCTTTGCTTGTTTAAAAGAATAAAAGTGGGGTCACGTAGCGTGAGCTCCACTTCGACAAGTCACGTTTCACGAACACAGCTTCCTCACAAAATGTACTACGCGAGCAAAACTTTCTTTTAATGTCATTCAACTTTGTATTTCAAATGAGTCATCATTTTTTTGTTCACTTTTCTTCGGCTCACTTATATTGTCCAGTTTAAGAAACTTTTATCATAAGAACTTTATTAGTGGCGAAGATTTATAATTATGAATAATAAATATATTTTATTAATAAAATAACAACAAAAAATTTGATCCTATTAGAGGAAGTCACATAAAACCATTTAGAAATAAAAACAGAGGCCTTTTTTAAACGTAACGTAAAGTACGACTGAAATACCACTAAAGACAAATTGCAAGATTGCAACTAAGCAAGGTTTGAAGTTAGATAAAAACCACACAGAATTTCATTTAAGGATTTTAGAATATATGAAATAACGCTCTATATTTTGTGACTGTATACGGATTTCATATTATTATTCCAGTGTCGGAATTCAGACGACAGGAGAATGCGAACGTGAGTACTATAAATCAACTGTTACAATAATATTCAATGTTATTTCTTCCTACAAGTTATCCGCTTACAAGTTTAACATGAGTATGTATGTTGTTTCTGTTAACCATGGGTTTCCATTGCCGAAACAATTCAACAATAACATATTCCTCCCTCTCTTTTCATTCTCTTTGAACGAACAGTGATCAATATCTCTTTAATATTTCATCAATAAAAAACCATCGATAGTCAGAAATTATCAATTAAAAATTATTCCTAGCTAAAAAAACATATGATTTCAATTATTTACAAGGAAAGTAATGTTTTTTGCGAGTACGTAAGTTGTCTTGTATGTAAACAGCTTGTAGCCTACACGACTGAACCGATTTTGACGAATGCGGAATTCGATTCATCTTATTCGCTCTGAGTGTTATATAGTACACACAAACACATAGAGTGGACGTGAGAGGCAAAATTAAAAAAACATTAAAAGAACGAGTTCAAATCTCACTCGCCATAACTTATTTTTCAATGCTAAATGATTTGTACATTTTTGAGAATATTCAAAAATAAGAAAGTGTTATATAACGTTACGTTAGCGTAAATTAATATAAAAATCTTAAAACCACTGTTTCAAAACGCAGCCAAGAGATGGCGATATGTCAGTCAGATTTTTTTGTTTTCTTAAATTATGGTTATTGTGGTTATTCAATTAAAATTTAACCATTTTAGCTGAAGCTCGTGATTGTAATATCATTGTATGACATTTAATGTCAGTTTCCCTATGACGTGAAAAGAGTAGCATATCCAATGAATAATTTATCGTACCCCACATGTGATGAATTTATATTTTAATAGCATAGCAATTTTTAAGACTATTTGTTCTTTATTACTCGTTTTTGCTAAGGATATATAAAACTTACGCTAAGTCTTGTTTCTTATGTAATTAAAACACTATGTATTATTATTAAGTAAATACGTAATACTTTAAAGAGCTTGCTTTAAATGAAACTCTTGTAAAAAGAGATATCCATAGTCGTGTATATAAATAATATATGTTTCATCCAGCTAATATTTTTTTTATTTTATTCAAAATATAAAGTTACTCAAATTAATTAAATAAACATCGTTAAACTGACAAATAAATTGAAAATATAATTTAGAACGAGATAGCGATAGTTATAAATTATCACATACGTTTTGGTAAAATTCATCATTCGTATAAAAATAAATCTTTTATTTCTTTTACTTTAGACGATTCTTTCTTATTTGCAAATGAAAGTCAATCGAAGAAAGCTATCGAAGTTGTAAATAAAGGCTCAACTTTCAAAAGCTTTCTCCAACTTTGCCGGAGTCAGATTCAGCTAATTAAATTTTATTAGCAAATTACTCTTACGGAATTGCTCTAATGTAGAGATTTCTTTGCTTTATTTTTTTGTTTTTTCTTCGACGTGTTTTACGTTAGAAAAACTTGTAAGCAATGAAGGTAACTCTTGTGCGCTGTACAACTACATACATGCAAGGAGCGGCGTATTATTCCAAATGTATTGGCACTTACCAACTCGATGTCCCGTTCACAGCCTGCAGTTGCCTGGTCACTCTGTCGGTGGCAATCGAGTAGTCACTGTCACATAGTCTAAGGCGCCAACGATGCTGCCCTGCTGATGCAACCGGATGCACCGCTTTCCGTACTCGCGCCATTGACGTGTCGTTATCGATCCAAACGCGAAACCGATACTCAAGCGCCCCGTTGCGCTAAGTATGAAAACGTCACGTCCGATGTGTGCTAACTATCAAGTCTGCCGACTTACTAATTTCCCCGCGCAAGCCCCCGCACGCCCCGCACCGAACCGTAGCGGTGAGGAATTTCCAACTACCCACTTGCGAGGGATATTAAAAATTGAGACGGGTTAATGACATAAAACTGTATAGTCGAACCGTGAAATTCAAAAATATAGTTCGTCATTAAATATGACAAACCACAATGCTGTACCGAAAAACTTTTTAATGCAATTGTTTTAAAGTAGAATTTCACGGAAGAGTTTTGTGTATGTTACATTAAACGCTTCAAAATTTAGTCTAGAATTTTTGATTTTTTTTTAACAAGTTTCCTGGCTAAACCAACATGATTACGTTTAATCGATACAATCGATTTCGTAATGTAAATTTATAAAAAGTTTGTCATTTTTTGTACGTAATGGCTTGTTAAAACTTTGATCCGGTTTTAATTAAATGAAATCCTACATGTTGATGATTAAGCTTTTAAGCTTAAATAAAATGCCACGAGATTGTGATTCCGTCGGAAAATCTAGGTCACGAAGCTTGTAATATGCTTGTTTGAAATTAATATCCTCATTACAACACTACGATTGCAAACTTCTTACTAACTGTGGGTTTCTTAGACCAGAATCCCCGTTTTAAAAATATTGATATCTCAGTTTTGTCCAAACATAATGACAGGGAGGTCGAGATGTTTTATTTGGTCTCAGAAACAGGTAGTCATAGTAAAGAAAAATAGAGTTTCATTACAAAATAATAATAAATAACAGAAGAGTTATTTGAACCCGTTTGCATAAGTCAACAGGATTCAAATTATGTACTTCTTTGATTTCTAACCTAAAAAAAAAAAAATTGAATATCATAGAAATAACAACAAAAAATTAAATCCCATGTAAACTTTAACGAAATTTATGTTTGTGCAAGATTCATTATCTTTTAAAATGTATAGAAGAATCAGTAGCACGTAAGTTAAAAAACAATAAAAAAAATGTACACATTTAAATTAAAATACTACTGAAATACGAATAAAATATATTTCGGTTAACCAATGCCTACGAATACTTTACTACAAAAACCTGTCCCATTTATGGTAATATATGGAATACGATGTTTATATTGCAAGCAGCAAGATGACTTAACAAAGTCGTTATAGTGAAATATGGGACAGGAGGCGTTATCTCGCTGCAATCTGCTTACTTTTTCCTGAACATAGAACTTATGTGTTTCATATTCGTTACGACAGAAAATATTTTTGAACATACCAACAAAAATACAGCAGCGTTGGTCTTTCATGGGTTCAGCACTTGACTTGTAAACTGCAGGTCCTGGGTTCGAATCCCTCCATATGCCAATGTGTTTTTTTTTTCTTCGGCTCGTTCTTACGGTGAAGGAAAACATTGTGTTGAAACATACACATATTTGCGAAAAAAATCAAAGATACGTGTTAAGTCAACCAACCCGCAATAAACCACTGGGGTATACTATGGCATAATCACCCCTAACTTAGGAGAGACTCTGAGACCCTCAGTGGGGACTTATAGTGGGATGATGATACTGAGAAAAAAGTACAGGAACATATTTCATTTTGTAAAATGTAACTTGTTCAAGTTTATCAAAAAAAGCGGCAATGTACAAACATGTTGTTAATACTTAGCAGTGGATTACGTATCGGTTGCTTTAATCGCATGTCGTACTTATACTCGTAATATTTATATGTATATAAAATATAAAGCAATACAAAACCTCGTTTTAATAAAATAATGTAAATAAAATACGCACATAACTTTATCGAGAACTTTGTTTGTTTCCCGACATTCGATCTATATAGAAGTTGCCCCGAAACTTACACACTTTTGTTGAATTCATACACTTGAGAACAACCTAAGACCCTTTTTTACCCGACGAGTTGTTCAAAGTTTGCAATTATATGAAGATTTACGAGTACATTCTGACGGATCAAGTTATGATTTTTTATCGATTCTGTATTTTCACGTTGTCGTGTAAGATATAAAACGGTAAAATCTTTGAAATTATTATGTTCTAAAGAAGAAAATTAAATCAACTTTTTCAGTTAGACTACATAACCGGCGAAAGAAAAACTCAATCTTGTACGTCTAATTCATCAATACAAATACAAATTTAAAAAGTTTACAAACTTCTTGTATTTTATCAGACAAATGTTATTCTTTATTCTTATTCCCGTTGTAAAAAATTCTCAAGAAAATATTGCATTAACTTTCGAAGAGAACAGACATGTCAGCTTATATTTTTTTGCATTATGACAGTCTAAATAAAAAGTTTGTAAATAAATAAATCCTGATACAACCTGTTATTTACAATATTGATTCCGTTTTACGTAGTTTATATAACAAAGACCTTTTATACAAAATTCTCCACTTGAATAATTTTGACAAATATTTAGCAGCAGCGCTTATGCGCGAAACGTATAACGATAGAACAATATGATGTAAAAATGTTTTTCATTAATACTATTAAGACGAATAAATCCAGTTTTGTAAAGACTAAATACAATTTATAGAACGTAGATAAAGCCTTAAGATTAACTTGCTCAGGGAATTGTGGTAGGCGTTTTAGTGAAACGTTAACTTACTGTACAGTTTACACTCCGACCATTGTGTAGAGGCTTTCTCAACTATAAACCTTTGACAGATGTAGATTAAAATAGTTTTGTTAATTATTCTATAGTTAAACCTTGAACCCTAAATAAGTTATAATTTCAAAAACATAATAATACCAAATGTTGTCCTAATAATAGCAATTCCTTTGAATTTAAAACATTTTGAATTAATAGACTTTTCAACGTACTTTGAAACTTTTTACAAGATATATAAATACAGACGATTGTATTATGACTTACTGGCAGAAATTAAAAAAAAAAGTGTTGTCCCTTTCAAAGATCACTTGGGATACAACATCGAGCAATTTAATTACGTGGCTCAATTAATTGGATTAAGTGAGGCGCGGAAGTAATCTCCAACAGCGTTTTAATACAAAAATAATCACGTAAGTGCAGCAATTAATATGCTGAGTTTAAATTAATTTTACCTTACAATTTATACGCATAGCTGAACACGATCATCTGAGCTATGAACAGAATCTTATAATCATGTGTGATCTTTTAATTAAATGAAATAAACCGCCAACGTCTATAAAGTATATAAATACGTAGTCTGCGTTTCAGAAATCCAGGGCTACGACGTCCCCGTCTACGAAGTTTACGTCTACGGAGTATATGTCTACGAAGTCTACGTCTGTGACTACGAAATCAACGTGCAAAAAATTTTCGTCCAAAAAGAATAATAGTAAAGCAAAAGTGAAGGAAACAAATCTATAATTTACCTAAGAAGTCTAATCTAGAGCCATCTTTATAAAATAGTATTCATAAGTATCAAAGTGTTATTCAATAAATTAATAAGGGCCAATCTCCTCTGATCAATTATATCTTTGGAGTGAAAGGCCCCGAGGTATTTATCATTACTACAGCTCACACAATACCCTACAGTTCATTGAATTGAGATAATAGCCCGCTTGTTAACTTGCGGTTAACGAGGTATGGTTGCATTGAATTTAATACAGTACAACAAACTTTAAGAAAATAAACTGTAAAGGGCTGATGCAATTTTGCTGGTAATACAACAGTTAATAGAAATACAATAAACCAAATTATCAACAGTATTTAAAGATATTACTTCAGGCCGGACGACGAGCGTCGGTAGCTTAGGGGTTTAAGCACTTGACTTACAATCAGCAGGTCCAGGGTTCGAATCCCGCCATGTACCAATGTGTTTTTCGATTTACATATGTACATTTATCCGACGTTCTTACGGTGAAAGAAGCCATCGCGATGCAACCTACATATATCTGAGAAGAAATTCAAAGTTATGTGTGAAGTCAACAAACTCGCATTGGGCCAGCGTGTTTGACTATGGCCTAGTCACCCCAACAAGGCTCCGAGCCCCTCAGTGGGGACGTATAGTGCCGTAATAGCCGAAGGTGATGACTTCAGACCGCGTGTGTCTACAATACCAAACTGCTGATAATACATTATGAGCCCTTAAGAAATAACGAAATATAAGTTGTAGTCAAAAGATACATTGTTAACATATTCGAACAATGTTATCTGATTATATACTTTGTCAACTCCAAATCTGTTCTTGTTGAAATTACTCTAGATTTACAATTACAACACTGATTGGAATTGCAAGTAAATTGAATTGAATTAGTCCTTTCCCTGTTTGTCAGTCGTGAGACACAATTTTGCATGCCTATCATTGTGGGTACTTTGAAAATATAAGACTATTGGACTAAATACATAGTAGAAAAACTTTCAATTTAATTCCGTGGTGATTTTAAACGGATCATTTGTGGTACGGTTAGTGTGATAGTTGCAAATTAAAGCGAAATGTTTTTCGATATATCGTCCCGACCTCTAATTTAGGTAAAAGCTTTCGTTTGAAAATGAAACTGATACATTAAGGGACTTAACACAAAATCGCTTTCCAAATTAAACTTATCGTCTTGTAAATGTAACCGTGGATATATACTGCATAAGTAAATACTTGTACATAATGTTATATTGTAAATAAAATTATTATTTGTCGAGAAATCATTCACTAAATTTATGTCACAATTTGGTATAAAATGATTAAGGACTAACTGATGCCCGCGACTCCATCCATGCGAAGTTAAATAAGTAGCTTATGTTTCTTCCAGAATATGCTCTACATCTATGCTAAATTTCATCGAGATCCGATGAATCGTTTTTGATGATGATACCTTTTAACAAACATCCATCCATCCATCTGAACATTCGCATTTATAATATTAGTAAAAGGTAAGATTTTAATTTTCCTTAGTATAATATTTTATAATGGAAAAACTACGAAAGAGAATTTGTGGATAAGTCGTCAGCAAAATTATATGGCCCGTATCCCACTTCAGTGACAAGCAATTACACGCAAACAGTTCCGATGCGTTAATTTCATCTCATTACGCGAACTTTAATAAAATGTCATCATTAAAACGTACTTAATAACCTTACTAGTGTGAGTTTTCACTGCATGTACATTTTAAACAGGTACCAGCATCAAAAATATTGTTATCTCTTTTTCCAAAAAAGAGTAAAATGATGACAATATGCATTTGTTTCTGCAGAGGAAATTATAATGAAAATGTAAGAAAATTATTGCGGATAAGAAAATTAGCAACCCCCGTTTTTTATCCCACATTAACGACGTCGTTAGTTACAATTATAATTTTCTGCAAATCGCTACAGATTGGCAAAAAAAGGAAATACCAAAACATTATTATATTTTCACATTGAACCCAAATAATAAATATAAATTTTATTCCTTATTTAGGACAAATAAAAGCAATTCGGCCATGTTTGTTTAGAAAATGTACTTTCACCGGAAACCAAATGACGTATAAGTATATAACGAATTTGCTTTTGGCACATTCCTGTTACACTACTTTTATATACTAATAAACATAAATTACAATTTAATTCACATATAATTTCATCCATTCAATTCATAGAACACTAATATATGTTCCTGTTGAAATGAAATGTATAATCTATATACTCGTATATATATAAAAGAAAGTCGTTACACTATTTATAACTCAAGTACGGCTTTACCCATATGGTTAAAAATTGGTGAGGAGGTAGCTTAGAGCCTGGAGACGGACATAGGATACTATTTATTCTTTTTTTCGAATTTATGCCTTGAAGAACTGCTTTTTATTTAACTTACTAATATTATATTATAAATGCGAATGTTTGGATGGATGTGATGTGGATGGATGGATGGGTGGGCTACACTAATTAAGTTTTTTCATATATCCGCGCGGACGAAGTCGCAGGCGACAGCTAGTACAAAATAAATTAAATATTCATTTCATGCAAGCGTATTACTCTCTTGTTAATATTTACATTTCGTAAAACATACGGGACGGAAAACAACAAAGGGAATTTTATATTTGCAATGCGTCAGTTTGTGAGGCAAGTGTCGTTTACATATTTCTGTATCAAGTATCCTTTGTACTGTAACAAAATGTAATTAATTTCATTGATTTATTTTAATTAATATAAGTTTACGAAATACATTCTCATTCAATTGGATTTCTGTCTATAGATTCGAGCGGGCCAATGAACATTTTTGAAATAAATAGAAAGTTTAGTACAGTGGATTGATTAGGCTGATTGGTTTAACGGGACCCAATTATTATGACTTCAGATTAAAATTTCGTTTGTTTTTGTGTACTGAATAATCGTGCCTGCCGTTGTATACCACTGACATTTTTTGTTAGCTCTACTTTTATCAAAGAAAATGAAAAGGATAGCAATAAGTTTAAACAAACATACTTCAACAGTAAAAACTCAGTTATGATGAGTCTATGAAATCAAAATATTTTTCAACGCGTACGAATGAAAATGAATCTATTATTATCATCAAATCTTTTGTGTTTTTCTTCACACAATAATATAGTGAACAAAGTTGCGACGACAAAAAGTAGAGATTTAATTTTCTCGTGCAATTAAGTGGTTCATTTGTGGTAATGTAAGTTACGTAAAACGGTTTTCGATGCACCGCCCACTCGAGCGCGAATCCTTTAATTTAGGTAAAAGCTCTTGCTTAAAATTGAAACGACCGGATGTAGAAGCTTAACGGAAAATCTACTAGATAGCCCTATTTATCTTACATATTTGATTTAAAAGTGCAGTGATTTGTTGAAAAAAAAATATAAGAAATCTAGCTACGCCAAATAATACAATGTTTTCTTACAGGAACATGAAAAGGTAAAATGAATTTTTAGCAGCAAATTGAATCTGCTTAGTACTAATGTGATTGTTAGTTTATGTTTTTAGGTGACTACTAGTACCACCACTAATCTATACTAGGCTCGAGTTCCTTTGTAGGGACGTAGTGAACTTATATTACTAAATTATGTATGAAAAACATAACATAAAACACATTCATTATACGGTCGGTGAACATAATAACTTCACTTTTTATTTGCTCATCCAATTTTCATATCCCGAGTTATAAAGTCGACTTTAATGAGAACACTCGAAAAATGATTTACACTGGCCAAAAAAAAGATACTAAAAATAAGCATATAGGAAAAGAACAAAAATTGCTTTACCCCTTTTTCCCTTGTTACTTCGATATCGAAAATTGTTTTGACAGCGGAAGACGTAAACAGCTTAGAATCGGAAGATCGGGCACTTGCTTTTGGGAAGTTGAATTTGGTCCACTCACATATACATATATTTTCTTGTTATGGAATTTATGTTGTTAGATGTACAGTCAGCTGCATAAATATGGACATATTTACAAATCTTCAATAACCTGTATACTGGTTTGAAAAATATGTATCCAAGCCTACGTTCGTATTCTTCCGATCTTAATAATATGATGTGGACTAATAAGTGCATACGCAACCGAAAATCTATTTTTAAAATTGAATACATATTTGTACAGCTGACTGTACATAGAGAAAATCTTAGGGATCCAAGTAAAATTTTCTAGTTAATAAACTCCTCTTATTTCATGAAATTGTAGGAGGATTTCTACAAAATTATAAATATTGTCAAATTACAAATATTTTGAAGATAGATTTAATTTTGTAAGCTGCCGAAGTAATTTCTTAGAATAGGACAATGATATGCAAAGTGAACATTAATTTATATACCAAAAACAAAACTTCAACAAGGCTAATATTTATTGTGAAACTTTTTATTTAGTCTTCTATTACAGCAGACAAAGGAAAACAGTTACGCCTGTTCGCTCCGAGGTTTAATGAAAAATATTTTTAAGATGTTCTCTTAAGAAAATTAAATTTTTGCGGTGCGCAACGAAATATACAATATTTAGCAATTTATTAACACTTTTATGTCATATTTTGAATCTTTGATATATTGTTTTTAATTATTACTTTAGTCTTTATTTTTAGTTCTTCATTACTATGGAAATGTCTGATTCGTTTTAAAAAAATAAATCGACCATCTTATTTTCAACCAAAAATTAAGTCATTAAATAATTTAAATATTTTTAATAACACTGAATTGTAGCGATAAAATAAGTATAAATTTACTCTTAACATAATTAAGCCAGTTTAGTTATAAGAAAATTTCTAGTAAAGTATTTCATAAGATTATTTCCAAGACAAAAAGTTTGTCCCGTCTCACGCGGATAACTCTGACATACTAACCCGTGTGTCAGTAGTCTTACCTTATCGTTTTTGTTTCCTTACTTTTTACTCAGATGAATATTTTTTTCTAGTTTTTTTTATAACAAGATAAAAATGTAAGGTGGCCGTGTTATTTTCTATAATCTTAGTAAATGTGAATTTTCTAGTATTCTGCATTTACAGCATCATTTCGACGCCATCTAGGAAACAAAGTGATCCCATAAGTGGTTTCCGTTCCGTGGGTTCCGTTTTTGTCATATGAGGTACGGAACCCAAAAAATGTTACCATTCAATAAATTTCAATATTTGTGTTTTGTTGATTAAAGCACAGTAGTAGTTAAGCCAAAAATATATGCATAGGAAAATATCTCTTCATAGGCACACATAAATAATTAAGTTTACGTATATACGTCCGGTGGCGGCACCGACTAGTTTCGAGCCCATCGGGGGCCCTTCATCAGGATGAGTGGTACTGGTATTATTCCGCGGACGCGGCCCGTCGCTCACTGCGCACCTGCGCTCTTAGGGCGCGTCTTGACGGGGCGGGGGATGCGGGTTGCGCCGGCGATGATGTTGATACCAAAGCGTCGGTGGTGTTGTTGTTGAAGTTTCTAACTAACGACGAAACTAGTCGGTGGCTGTGTTTATATATCAGTTTAGTATAATGTCTCACGAAAGTTTAAATAATTTAATTAAGTTTACCTTTTGAAGTTAAATAACACATTTATAAGCCTATTAATTTACCTTGAATTTATAACATTTTATTCAATTTAATGCTATTTATTAAACTCTATTTCATTTCAATTCTTAAGCTCAGCAACGTAAATATATAGATGGAACGGAACATATTCACAAATATCACAAAGCAATTTTTCTACTCTTAGTTCCATTTGGAATACAAATTGAAATCTTTCATGGATTGTAAAAGGCGTATAAATGGTACACGTATTCAGAAATGCCTAAATGAATTTCAGTACTAGCGTTTTCCTCGAGGTAAAAGTAAATTGTGTACGTTATAAACGAGGCGGTAATATTTTACGTGGATTTTCTTTTTGTTGACTTTATCGTGTTATTTAAAATAAAACATATTATTAAATATTATTACATTGTTTTTCGGTTGGAAAATGACTGAAAGTCTTTCTATGGGTTGGTCGTCATAAGTATATGTAAACTAATCCTACGTCTGTTGGTAAATGCATACACAGCCTCTAAAGACTTCTGCATTGTTTTCTTAAAATTTTTAATATTATTAATTATAGAGAACTTGTATATCTACGAAATAAAACTGAAAAAAAGAGTATTAAAACTACGTACTTACCTACGTCCACAGTGCGTCGCCATCTTGCTCTATTCTGGTCATGTCAACCCAAGAGTTTTCATATTCGTCACTTACTGCAATAAAAAAATTTCTCATAAAATTATCTATTATATATTACTTATTTCTTCTTATTAGATTATTTACTTCTATTTCTATCTATCAAGGTAAGGTTTCACTGAAAACCGACCTTTTCGGCTTTTCTTCTTATTAAACTTATCTATTTTTCAAAGATTTTTAATCCAATGTGGAGCAAAGTTACAAACGATCTCATATATTTTAAAGTCATGTCGAAAATATTAAGTATGTCTGTGAGTAATATCGCTGTGAATATGAACGTAACTTATATTTGCCGAGAAAAGAAAAAGAAAAGATTCTTTTTCCATATGGCTTGTCTTTTTTTAACAAAATATATATATTTTTTAAAATTCAGACATTTATTTTGATCGATGTAAAACCTTATATTCATAATAGTTATAAACTTATGAATATTTCATTAATGTTATTTAATAGCAAATATACACGGACTGATTCTAGCAGTATATATCTGCAGTTTAAAGCGGTCGATGTACGGCCAGCATTTTTCAGAATACAAATTGTGGTGCGTGTATGTGTAACCAACGTCAACTGCTGATAACTGTTTGCAGCATTCCGTGTATACCAGGCCTTATTCATAAAATATTTATAGTACAATGTATGTCATATACTTAAATTGTTAATATTTTGAAAGAAAGAATATTTTAATAAGATTTTCAGCTTAGTATAACTATATCCCATTGTATCTGCAAGTAGTTTCTGCTATTTCAGTTCTATTCGGAACCAAATTGGATCCGTCAGTCGGATGTTTACTCGTAAAAACGTTTACGTGCCTTTGTGAGCACATAAATATTTATTGCATGCAAATGAAATGCGAACGAACATTCAACAATCACGACAAGATAAAATATTTAACTATACAAAAGGAAATCTTCACAAAGTTCCAGTGAAGATTTAAAAGTTCACAACTGAAAATTATGAAATTTTGACTTACATTCATTTTATTTATGAAAGCTTTTTTATCTCCATCCATCCATCCATTCAAACAATTCCATTTAAGTAAGATTTTATGAATACACAAAAAATAAAGAATTTTGGTAAATATTAATGTTTTTTTTAATATAACGTATATGAATATACACAATACTTCTATAATCATAAAGGCATAAAGAAAAATGTTTAAATAAATACATTTATCCGACCAGTAAAAGCAATTTCAAGCTTATCAGGCTTGTTAAATAATTCATTTCCCCAAATCCCTTTGATTTTTTTTCTTGTTTAAGGTCTTTTTTCCTGTTGTTCTTTTAAATAAAACATACCAATAAGTATGTTTTCAAAGGAAGATGGTTCTAATCATTATCAGTAGTAGCTAGAAACACTACTAAAACACCTCAATAACCATTCCATGTTTTGATGGTTGTTAACGATTCTACTAAGTGTGGCACTATTAAAGGATGGACCACCTATTGTTAAGGAGAAAATCCGACACTGTGCCGGGGTACTAGCACAACACTAGCCTTACTAAAATGTCGACGTTTATGTCCCCTCACTAATTATTCTGACACTGGCATTTGTAACGAAATCACGTCATTCGCGTCAAATGATTCTAACTAATAATGTCTAAAATTATGGAGGTGTAACACTAGTAGAATCCCTTAGTAAGATTTTCGAAATTAACTTTCTCATGTTTAGGTTTCAAAAAGTCGCATTTAAAATACTCTACCAAGTTGATACATTGTTAATTTATTTAAAATTAAAAAAAAAGCTTCGTTCCTCCTTAATAAATATTTAGACATTATTAAATTTAATGAAATGCTAATGGATACCGCTGAAGGCGTGTTTTAAATAATACCAACGTAATAAGATGCTTCTGCGTTATCTTCTAATAATATATTTTCGTTGTTCCGCAAACACGGGTTGATTAAATCAAGCAAATTACATCCTTTGTTTGTTACTTAAGATAAAAGCTAAATAATCACGTTTTGAAGTTGCAACATTATACGTATTTTCTTTATTAAAATAGTAGCTAAATCTTAATCTTACTAATATTATAAATGCGAATGTTTGGATGGATAGTCGTTACAAGGTATCTCCGAAACAGCTCAACGAAATTTGGCACCCATGTAGAACATAGTCTGGAAGACATAGGCCACTTATAGATTTTTTTTAATTCCACGTGGACGGAGTCGCGGACTACAGCTAGTATAATAATATTATAAATGCGATGGTTTGGATGGGTGGATGTTCGTTACAAGGTATCTCCCCGGAATAGGACAACGGATCTTGATGTTATTTGACACAGATGTAGAACATAGTCTGGAAGAACACATAGACTATTAGTTTAGATTTTTTTAATTCTGCGCGTTCGGAGTGGCGAGCGACAATGATTTATTGTAGGTTAAAGAAGAAGAAAGATAAAAAAGCTTACAAAAACCTTTTTATAATTGAGTAAAATAACATTTTATTTGTGTTTGTAACACGACTGAATGTTTTCTGCGCCATCAAGTTACGTTAGTTAAGACATTCGCAAGATAATAAGCCTATAGGGACACACTCAAATAGAACATAGAGTTCTCAGTACGACAATATCAACTCATTCAAGATATGTTTAGTAAACTCTTAAGTAATAATATATTTTATTATATTTTTATATTGGCAACGAGGCTATAGTTATAAAGATTATCTTGGAAAATGTTGTGTGAAAACCAACAAAGTTTTTTTATCTTATATTCAAATCGAATTTCCAAAAGCATCAACAACGTCTAAAACCAAAAAGAGTCTATACAGAAACACCTCGTATAAAGACAAACCGTTTTCTCTTTTTTTTTTTTAAAGCCCGAGTAGAAAAAAATATAGGTTATGTTTTTCTACTAATAGTAGAAACTTATAGTGAAATTATTAAAAATAACAGAAAATTAATTCACGAGACTGAAAGTAATATTTTGATTATGAAAATTCTAACATTTATGTCCGTTTACAAATAAAAAATATTATTATCTGAATAATCCGTCAGACTTAATCTGACCAATAAGTTTAGCGGTAATCCGGTCGCGCCGCACGAGCCTTCCATCTAGCTTGACAAATGCCTTTAGCAGAAAATTTATCCGATACACTCCGTATAATAAAATGTTTCCAAAACTTTTT
>NW_013530872.1:7007638-7032660 GCF_000836235.2 Papilio xuthus
CATTTTTGTGACCTTTAAATTATAATTCAGTTCGTCTCTGTAACTTGCCCGATTAAACGCGTTCACACTGCATCTGAAGTTTTACCTCAATCTCCAATAACCACCTACTCCGCTGCAAGACTTTTACATGGTCAGCTTCGAGCCGAATCAGCGATTTTGGATTTATTGCGAAGATTATTATTTTACCAAAATCAAAGGAATTTACGGAGATTTGAAGAGGACATTAGTTCGGACGTCTGGAGGTCACCTTGAGAACAAAGGACACGGACATACTCAGCACAGCACAGTGTTTAATGAGTTTTAATCATTTTATTTTATTTTGTTGTGTTGTTTAGTTTTCTTCAAGTTGGTTATTTTTCAGATTTACGCCTATTCCCGTTTAATATGTCTGAGGAAAGGGAACTTATTGAGATAAGGGCAAGTTATGAAGAACGTCTTACAGCGTTCAGTAATTACATCAGTAATTTACAGGAACCATTATTACCGTCCCAGGTTAGCGAATTAAAGATTCAAGTAAGTAATTTTGATATCTTATACGACACTTACGATGAGGTTCAGTTAAAGATAGAATGTTTAGCGGATGATATCGATAGTCAAATTAATCAGAGAACTCAATTTGATTCTGTGTATTTTAGAGTAATCGCACAGGCGAAAGATTTCATATTACGCTACGAGAATATAAGCGCAATCAATTGTATTGACGGGTGCAATAAAAACTTTTCTACTTCGTCGTGGGCACTGCCGGGCCCCTTTATTGAAGTACCCTCCATACATTTGATAAAATTTAGCGGCTTATCTAACAATTGGTTAGAATTTCGCGACACATTTTTAAGTTTAATTCATTTTAATAACGATATCGATGACCTCAATAAATTTATTTTTCTTCGCAATTCACTTGAAGGGACAGCCGCTGCGGTTATACAAGCTATTGAATTGTGTGCGAGTAATTACTCAATAGCTTGGGCTTTGTTATGTCACCGATTTGACAATGAAAGGTATTTGATTCAGAATAATCACATTACAGCGTTATTTAATAACGATTTAATTTTATGTTCTTATTGTAACCGTGATCATTATTTAGATAATTGTCCGATATTTTTAGGTCTTACGTATGAACAACGATTAGATCTGTTGGCTCAATTAAATGTGTGTTATAATTGTTTACGCTCCGAACATTACGCGGATCATTGTAAGGCGAATGGTTGCAAAGAGTGTAATAAACCACATAATGTTTTGATTCACGTTCCAGATCCGAGGCCCGGTCCAAAGTCCAATATATGTTCGAACGTTGAGGAGCACCCCCTAACCCCCGCGACACCAAGTGACGTGCCAGCGGGTAATGTCACACCCTCAGTCCAACCTTCGACATATTTGTCTATCAAGAGTCAGGTACCCATAGCCCCTTATTTATATCACTTTGATGACCGCAGCAGCAATTCATACCTGATCACTGAACAGCTGAGACGATCGACTCATTATAAAGAGAATTATTGTTTTGATTTACCGAAAATTAATGATGACGTACTCTGTCAACGATTATTATTAAACGACTTAAATTCATTAAACGACGTTTCCTTGCATAATTATTGTGATGATGACACCCAAACCCATTTAAAGCGGTTTTGGCGCCACGAGTCGGTTAGCCATCAGTCATCAACTTTCTCTGATAATGAGAAAATGTGCGATGAAACAATTAAAATTCGTTTGTGTGACGAATTGTCGGTGCTATTTGATTCTAGACCTGGTAGGCTAGTCTCAGGCCCTGCTTACAACAGTGGCCAAGCACCGCATTCGATTCTGAATTTAAAGTCCATTTGTGTGTCGGTAAATTCAAACAATAATGTTTCTTCGCGCAATTATTTTGATAATGACACTCAAACCCATTTAAAGGAGTTTGGGCGCCTACAGGAGGTCAGCCATAAGTCATTAATGTGCGACGAAACAATAAGAATTCGTTTAGGTAACGGTGAATCGGTGCAATGTGAACCTAAGCTTAGTGAGCTAGGTTCAGGTCCTGCAGATGACAGTGGCCATGTACCTGGTTCAGCGCCGAGTTTAAAGTATAATTTTGTGATGATTACTTTAAGTAACAAAAATATTTTGCACAATCATTTATTTGCCTTTATTGACGACATACAAAACCATTTAAAGAGGTTTAGGCGCCACGAGTCGGTCAGCCATCAGTCGTCAACTTTCTCTAAAATCGAGAAAATGTGCAGTGAACATTATGTCATATTTACATTTCGTCAGTTAGACGTTTGGTGCTGTGTCAATATACAGTTGCCACAGTCACCCGATAATTCAGGCGGATCCCTAGGGAACGCCAATTATTGTTCTCTCAGTCTTAAATTAAGATTCATGGGTCATTTCAAATATAAAAATAATTATATTTACTTTTATCAGAGTGTCATATTTTGGATTTATATTATAAAGTGTCGATCAAACTCAGCAGGTATGAAACTGCGGAAGTGGAAATCAAATGAAGTCCAAATTTATTTAAAAATTTATGACCATTCACACAATTTAAGTGTTGACTTACAGAACCTTGTGAGACATAAGCCCTTAGTTGGCTCATTAATTTATTGTATTTCTAGATAGATGATATCACCTTAAATATTTTCACTAGACTTGGAATACTTTGTGTCATTTCACTATTCTACATCACTCGGTTTATTAATTCCCTGCGTTATTTATTAATTTGCAAACATGCACAATATTTATGTGCAATATTTTGGCGTAACAAGCCAGCATGGGACTACCAGTTACCTTCTGTAATAATAGAAAGGCTGTAGAATACAGAAGGCTTGCCTGCATTAAGTACATGAATTGTGTATTCCTCGCACCAATCTTTGCAATCATTCATCAGACTTGCATTATTTTTGTGACGCATCACAAGCAATATGCTTGTGTATGCTCGTAGTGTATTTATTAAGAAACATTTAATAATAATTTTATTTTAACTCAATTGGTTTTTCAAAATGACGTCCGTTAACTTTATTTTCTTTTGTTTTTAATTAAATTTAAACAGTTATATACAGACATATATATAATTATTGCAAAGAATAAGGTTTTAAAGCTTAATTAATATTAAACAATGACAGGTATTATATGTCGGGTTGGAGAGGTTATTGTTTACATATCAAAAGAAATATTTCGTTTATTACAGTCCACTCTTATCAATTTATATTGTTGTGTCTTTTGAATTATAGTGTGTGTAAACATTCCAGTATTTGTTCATTGTTTACCTTTTATGAGATTTAATGGTGATTTAGTTTTACGTTAGTCAAGGGATAGCTTCATAGTTATGTTTAATTTTTGTCGGTTAAAGGGAAAGGCAATACCTCCGATTTGCCTGCCGCATCGATTTGTGACCGCTAGTGGCTGTCCGTTCAAGAGTGCATTACGTTAGACCTGTCATCTCATTCAGCCGTCAGGGTCGCGGCTGCAGACATGTCAGTGTATGGTAGTTGTCTTTGTGATTTACATCATGTTCATTGTGCATTCAACACCATACACATTTAGTTCATAAGTAACTAGACAAGTCATTAATTTTTGTAAGCACTTCATTGAATTATCTACGTTGCGGCAAGCGTAAATATAAACTTTATTCGGATTAACTGAACCTCATTCGTAAGCGCGTATAAATTAGTAAATTCAGTAGTCTTATTAATTTGTTTTAGTAATTCGCTACCTGGTGACTTAACCCCCTGAACTTAAATTATATATTGTCTTCTCTTATTCCTTATGCCTGTTATGAGAGATAGGTGGTAAATCTGTTAAATTCTGGCTATAGGAATTTAAGGCTATTTTTGCCCATGTAAAGGGATTAAACATTGTGCTGGTACATTATGAGTTTGCTCTGAGACCAGACCTCTGCCACCTTCCTTAGCAGTTCTCAGCAGCCTGCTGCCACTGCCGCAGTAACACTCCTCATCGGCCCGCTCATCGCGACACCGAACATTTTGACAACACTACATATAAAGGTTGATGTTGGCTCAAATGGCGACGGAGTTGGACAACTGCGATCCACGTCGAGCGTCGCACCTTCAATGAGACGTGCCAGCTGCCTCAAGATGAAGACTGATTTTGTTGAAAGACGAGCTTTCAACGCCCGGGGGCATGTTCGCGCCGATACGCCTTTCAAATAATTATAGCAATGTGCATCCAATCAATTAGCCAATGAGCGATGACGTAATGTTGTAACCACCGACATTGCCCTTGCATTTTTGTGACCTTTAAATTATAATTCAGTTCGTCTCTGTAACTTGCCCGATTAAACGCGTTCACACTGCATCTGAAGTTTTACCTCAATCTCCAATAACCACCTACTCCGCTGCAAGACTTTTACAGTCGAAAATGTACTAGAGGAAATTTTTCCTTTTAATATTAATTTAATTTAAAATAAGTGTTCATGTAATATTAATATAATTATAACAACATACCTTCCCATCTTCAGCAAATATTATGTTAAGATAATTTCGCCTTCTCACTGTGTTTAATTACTCCACGCTTTTGTGGTTCGTACTTCAAAACTTAGGAACAACTTTACAAACTCAATTTCAACAAATTTGCTTTTCTAACCTAATGGGTTCGTTTGCTTTACGTTTAAATCACGTGTAAGTCACGTGGAACATTATTCACCATTCAGCTCACCGGTCAATGTTCAACGAAGAACGAACGAAATACTAAAAAGCGTAAAGAAGGTAATTACAATCGTTCGATGGATTTCTAGAAAAACTTTTTTACAGACTACAAAAGTTCCCTCGCTTGTGACGTCATACAAACCTGACCATGATCTTCTTTTGTTTTACATAGAGTAAAAACAAAGAAGTTGATCGATTATTCAGTTACTTGATATTTTCTCTAACATTACCAGGAGCGCATAGGATTGTAGCGACGTGCTCAGTACGCTATAATATCATCATTGTTGGTCGTTGAGCGCAGCCGGCATTGATCCTAATCCAGTAAGCGATTGTGTGGATTATCCGCTCACAGGCGACCGCCGACCTGACGAGACTTATGGTACGATTCGAGCTCCGATGGATAACTGATGAATGTATCACTGCTAAAATGGATTAATTCCAAATAATTGAAGATTTTTTTCCTACATCTTTTATCAGTGCCTTTTTTAATAAATTTATCAATGAGTACCTACTTTCTTAATTATAAGTTACATTTTAGGCCAAATATATATTTTTTTACAAATCATTTTTTTCGATTAATATTCAAAAAAACGAAAGTAAGCCAATTAGATTTTTGGCAAAAAAATATCACGTAATAATGTATATTGAACATTTCTGCTGCATTGTAACGAACGTTTAAATATTTGCTTATTGGCACAATCCAGTTCAACGGTTGCAGTCCCGGGTGGACGAAGCTTGGCTGTGGTGGAGTAGTGTTTGTGAGAAATGATTTGTGGACCGTGAGCGTGACAGAAGGCCGCTTGTGACCAACGTTCCAACAAATTTATAATGCGACACTGGATTATTAATTGTTTGCTGCATTTGTTGACATGATGTACACAGATTTATGTGTCAAATATTTTCTGGCTGCTTAAATGATGATAAGACATAAGGATCAATCACATTGGTACATATTATTGATATATTAATTGACAATTAACGTATCTATTCTCGCTTCTTGTTGTTCTGCGCTTGTAAACTTGGTTTAAAAGTTGTAATTTTGAATATTTCAGAGAATAATTTTACGAAACACACGTGTGCCGATAGTTAATTGATAAATATTTCACACCCATCGCGCTCGTTGTTGACATAATGATTTATCGCACAGATAATTTATTAATAATTGAATATCCAATGAGCAGTTTATTTTTACTAAAGCGTATACTCACTTATAAATTAATTGGAAATACTTTTAATATTAAATTTTACTTTCGCCTTCCAGTAGCGCCTAAAATTATTTAATAGCAAAATATTAGACAGATATTTTAGATATTTTTTATTAACTAACATAAGGCATAAACCATACTAAGAAAAAGAAGAACCTTCTTCAGTACAACAGGAATAAAAGATACTAAATCACAAGAGTACCAGTTCGCTGTATATATTTCCGTAGAAATTCAGTTGACGGATAACGTGTGGTGCGGCGAGTTGAGAATTAATGATATTGTTGCCTTTGCCGAGCGGACGGAACGGATTTATGTCCGAGCTGTCACTGACACGTGTGAGCCGCGAACTTTTCTGACGTGCAGGACGCCACTGCAAAGTTCAGTAGCTACTGACTACTTGTCACGCAGCCATTCAGGAAGTTTACTGATGTCACAGTTAACTTCGGTTCGTTAACTTTTAATTTGCTTTAAGCTTATAGATCTAGTGTGACCCAAAAATTACTCGTGATCATTCTTAACATCCGAAGATCTTCATATTAGAATCAAGCAATACAAACCAATTTTGAATGTTTTCGCTATTTTTAGACTTTGTAATATTCGATATGACTGTTTCGCTCGCAATAAAAAAACATATTTCTAAAAATTAGTGCCATCTATTTTCAAATATCCGTAACACACAAAATTGCCGAAAAAGATACAATTATGTTTTCATCATGTATTCCATAAGTTGCTAATAGGTGGCGCTATTTTAAACAAAATTAATAGTTTTGAAATTGGAAAAGAAATCTTAATTTGAATAAACAGATTGAATTAAACAATTGAATATCTAGTAATTTGTTTTTACTAAGAATCCTTATCCATTTCATGCAAGAAAATAAACTGGAAATTATTAAAAAGAATTTAATCCTTGTCTGTACACATTATGTATCTGCGTTGCTGATAAAACCAATTATAATTTTTTTTGTATTAGCTTCTGTGTATGTCTGCAAGGCCGCGTTTGAAATCCTTACAGGAAATCTCAACTTGATTCGCCGAAATGGGTTTTCATAACGTCCTGACAGAAGAATCCGGGGATCTTATAGCTGTAACTGGACACGAACTGTGATTGAATTACTAACTACTTTGTACAGTAGAGCGACATGATAGACAACACAGCATAGCTTCTTAAAAGTTGACCTGACAATCTATGCAATATTACCAATAAACTTAATCAATTATAACTTTGATCAAGTTTATTAAGCGATTATAAATTGCTTTATTAGACTCACAAATCTACATCCAATATATAATAAAGCAACAAGCCTAACAACGTGTCTAAATTAACAAAACACTCTCACTGCTACCTTCACAGAAGCAGTATAACTCGAAATTGAAATAGAAAGTACACTCAGTTTCATTAAAAACCTATTACATGCTTACATGTTGTTATATCATTAACTTGCTACTAAAAAAAAACGCATTCGCCTCCCGGCAATATCATCGAGAGATCCGTAGCGAAACAAAGAGGCCGACGGCAGACGTATGGGAGAAAACGTGGAATACTGACACAGATCTTTGATGTGAACCTCAGATGTGACCCCGAGCACTCTTATAACTTATAAGGTAACCGCCCGTTATTCATTCACCGTCTATCAGGGCTGCAGAATTAGACACAAGAAACTGTACCTCAACCCAATTCCCGGTCACAAAAATGAAAGAAATCTAATAATATTTCATGCAAAATAACCAAAGGCTATTGCCTTTGGTTATTTTGCATGCAACCACGCTGGCCCCGTACGGTTTGGTTGACATCACACATATCTTTCGAATTTCTTCGCAGATATGTGAAGGTTGCATCACGATGTATTCTTCACCCTATACCTTAAAAGTATATAATCAAAGTGAGATAAATTTCCCTTTTTAACAGCTTAATTATAAGCTTCTTTTACTTAAACACGAAGTCTAATTCAATAAGGAAATTTCTTAACAACTATAGGCACCACAAATCGTTTATCCTAACCATCTTAATTATTTTCTTTTTCTAACTTTTTTGTTTTCTTAATGGTAGGATAGTAAAGACAATTACTAATACTAAGTTTGTTCCATTTAATTGTTCTACAAATAATTTTGTTCCATTGTTCCAAATGTTCCATTTTATGTTTCTATTAGCATCCACCTCCGGTGTCTGAGTCACCACTTGTATGTCAATTAACTGTACAGTACGAACTGTTTTTTTTTACGAGTAACGTTTACTAAGATATTATTTTAGCGGCATTCATTGCACGCCTTTCAAGCCATATCAATACCAACTTTAGAATACTTATATCTTGTTATGCTATCTAATCTTTTGTTTTCGTTTGACCTCGTGCCCTAACGGTTAGAATACTGCTTAATCTGGTTCCGGTTTCGAATATTATGACCATTCGAGTAGTTTTTATTAAATGGCTTATGTATGTCCTAATATGTACCGAACTCCTTTGTGTGCTGATTATATTTTTTTTGAAGCAATATAATTAATTACTTACCCTTTTAATTACCCTTTTAATCAGAAGTTTAACCATGTTAAGTACCCAAATCACAAAATCTGAATACTAAACATGACATGCTTTTAAAATTTTGTTAATTTATATCGAAAATAGCTGCCTATATAGCTATAGCTATATATAAGGCAAATTTCAGTGAGATCCATACGGCCGTTCTGGAGATACCTTCAAACAAACATCCATCCATCCAAACATTCGCATTTTTAATATTAGTAAGAAATTCATTTGTTTACCTATATCTGCCATCTATATCGTAAAATCAATTTGTTATTTGTGTACAGATTGTTTTGGATCATTAAATGAGGAACTAGGTTGACAGACCCGCATCGAAAAATTATGCCAAATCGATTTTAGGTTAAATGAATTAATCACGCGCAATAACACTTTTTCTTCGACGCTCATTTCATTTATGATTGACAGTTGTTGTTGCTTGACCCCATTGTTTAATCGACATACTTATTGATTAATTATTTTTATTAATAGAACTATGCTTTACGACCTATTGCTATCCCTTTCATTCTTCTAGAAAGAAGAGAGATGGTTAAGAATACAAACGCATCTTACAAATAACCAATAACATCGTTCATATAATTAAATAAGCTTATTTATAAAAATAAGGCTTTTCAGTTTCTTACAAGTTTCTAGTATTTTCTGCATTGATCTTCACACTACTGCAAAATTTCAAGTTACTTGATTCTTTACATATGTATTTAAAAGTTACCAGCAGTTGACTGCAACTTCGTACGTGCAAAATTAAAAAAAAATAGTAAAAAAATCATTGTCAATGTCATTCGGGGATAATGTAAGTTAACAGTGAAATAATTTTTTAATCAGTTCAGTAGTTTCGGAGTCTATTCAATACAAACAAAAAGCTAACAATCAAATCTTTTATATTTGTTATATTACTAAGTTACATATCAATAATTGACATTGAATATTAAGATTATTTGTGCCTAGGAGAGAATGGCTCCCGTTGACCAAGTATATGGCCTTCGATAGTCTGCCCACGTCCTGACTCATTCACACCCACATTTCTGCTAATATTCCTATTATTAGCATAACATATTCACAGCTTTCTTAGCCTTCATATTTTTGAGATGCAAATATGCGTGGCTATGTGTTAATAAAATAATTATTAATAATAGTTAATTTATAATTAAAATACCTGACTCATTGTATGATAACTGATTGCTTTGAGTCCTATATATGGGCTTCCTGTCAATAGTCAAAGTTGGTGAAGCTGTTTTTATTTATCAATTAGACAGCGAACACGACTTCGTCCGCGCGGAATTTAAAAAAAAAAATACTAGTGACCTATGTCTTCTTCGAGACTATGTTCTACATCTATCAACTTTCAGCGAGATCCATGCAGCCGCTCTAGAGATTCCTTCAAACGTTTGTTTGGATGTTTATCCATCCATCCAAACATTCGCATTTATATTATTAGTAGGATTGGTTACTAAGCAACGTGATATGGACAGAATGAGTCGTAAGGAGTCATATCTTTTAATTTGAATATCACATTATAGGACATTGTAAACGATAATGCTTTAAACAGCTTTGAGGTGCAAGCTCATGGTTTATGTATGCAGAGATCCCGCCGGTTTACGACGTCCGGTTGTTAAGTCAGCCACGGGTGCTCCAAAATTAGCCTGTGCGAATGCCACGTGACTGCCACGAGGTGTTGCTTCTAATTATGAATTCAACTTGCCAGTGTTACCAGTTATGATATAAATGTAAGAAAATTTGAATTATATTGAAGACAATAGGAACAACAATTGCTTTAACGTATATTATGTTCTAAGATTAGATAAGATTATTAAGATGTACGAATCTGTATCTTAAATACTAGATAAGGAAGAAATAACTTAATTTCTGCGCTGATCTAAAGAAAAAAAATTTTTAGACGTTCTTTTCGTTAGTAAAAACCAAAAATATTTTTGACAGATTACAACGTTTATGGTTATACACGTGACTTGTCTTGTCATTCTATGTTAAGCATCCTAACTTCCACGTCACGGGCTGACGCACTTAATTGGATCCAGTAGTTCCGTCACCAACAAATACTAACCGCGGACCTGACCTTCATCCTAATTAACGAATAACTTTCTTTATAAACTTAATTTCGTACTAAATCCTTCTTTGATATTCGATACCATGTTTGATTAGCTACAGGGTGATATATCGAAAAGAATAGCCATAATAATCATCGTCATTGTTATCAACCTGCCCTTGTTCCTACGGAGGGTTGGCACGATATATACTATATACTACTCTTCCATACATCAACAGTCATATCTGACACAATAATTCACACAATCTATTCATACATTCTTCATTTTTCTTTGGAGCCATTCAATCACAATACTTTCTTTTAGCGCAATAAAGGTAGAAATCTAAAACTATATCCGGGTTCAAATATTTAACAATAAGTAACAATGGTCTTTTTCGTAAGAACCTGATGAAATATTGTTTGATAAACAGACTAATAATTTACACCATGACCAGTGAACAATGAATATTTCTAAACGCGATTAATGTAATAATAATATTGATAAATAGCTGTCGCCCGCAGCTCCGTCCGTGCGTAAAAAAAACTAGTAGCCTATGTGTTCTTCCAGACTATGTTCTATATGTATGCCAAATTTCGTCGAGATCAATTTAGCGGTTCTGGAGATACCTTCTAACAAACATCCATCCATCTAACATTCACATTCATAATATTAGTATGATTAACGCAATAAAGATGTTTTAAAAATTCTGTTTCAGTTGTTTATCTATTTTATCCAAATTTAGTATTCTCTTTATGACCTTTTTATCAAGTTACAAAAACACTGACCTTCGACTGTTACGGGTTTTTTCTTGACAAATAACGTTACTTTACTGTTAGCAAATTTAACGACATTTAAAAAATTTAGAGAAATAAATGAAAAAGTCAAAAGTCATTGTTATAACAAGGAAATTGTAGTAATTTACAATTTTTTTTGTAAACATTTCTTAGTAACTTAATCGTTTTATATTTAGAAATTCCTATAGCTAATCCGATAGAATTTAGTTACGTTATCAAAACTACAAACTAACTCAAAACTAGAAATAAGTCAAAATGGTACAACACTGGTTACGTCTATAAAGAACGCGTACTCCCAAACCTAAGGGTTGGTAAAACAATAATTTAAAAAGGCCATTTTTACTTATAATAACCAAAACAACCGGACATTCAACAGTAGTAGAGCCCGCTTTAACATCTTCGCACGAATTGACCCGGACTCGCCCGGTGAAATACCATGACCACACAGAAGACAGGCGTGAAATGGAAACAATTCCGTGTTTCGTCTGATGAATGTGCGTCCCGTAGGCCTTATTTAGTCCTCTTTCCCTTCCCACCCTTTTTCTTATAAGGAAAGGATGGGAAGTTTAAGTGGACTTTCCGGATGAGAGGATGCATGGAAGGGGAAAATATTCACTTCGCTATTTCGGCGATTGCAGGTGGCCACTCGCTTGTTTGCCACCTTAAGATATAAAAAAAAGACATGACAAAGCAGTATATCAAGTCTGCCCGTTATGAAACACTATTGTTATTTAACAATTAAAAGCCACACCGATGTCGAGATAAGTGACGATCAATGGACGACCTGCGAGGTGTTTTCACCAAACAGCGGGTACTTCGTTAACATTCCTACAGATTATAAATAAAGCTTAATGAATGAAAGTTTTTGTTTGCAATCTTACGAAATGTGACAATTATCACTGTGTTGCATGACGCTTGATATTTTAATTGTGTTTACGGAATTCGACGATTATTAAAATCAATGTCAATGATCTTTGTTTTCTCTGTTAAATTGCATAATGAAATATTCAGTTTGATTTGTTGACTGCAAAAAAAACAGTTTTCATATTTTATAACAGGCCAGTAATACGTCTCGTAATAAATGAATATGTTACAAAATTAAAAGTAAAAGTAGAGACGCTATTATATCAAACATTGTTAGGCGTACATTAGAATAATGCAGCTGTTAATAGTATCTTTCACCGTGAAAACATTCACTTATAAAAAAAGATGTTCGAAATTTAAATTTGGCGAATTTAATTGAATCATACAGAAACAGTAGTGACACGTATCGATCATTTTCTCCCAGCGAAAGACGTGTTTAACTTTCATCTTTGACTTTTAAGATACAGGACCTGGAAAGTCAGCATTGTTAAATAAAAAAGAAAACCAAGTTTTTTCTAATTTGGTTGCTCGTGTCAGCATTATAGGCTTCTTGTTCGCTCTTCGCGGAGAATGGTAGATTTTATTACGTTCATCGGTAGCTCTTAGCCTAGTCCGTTTCTATATAGTCAAAGACTTTCATAGATGCACTTTCACGGCACTAATGATGGCCGAGATTGTTTGTTCAAGTGATACCGTCTCTATTTCTTTCTGTACAAATGTAATACCGTTGTCTTCTGCGACGTACCAATCTACTAAATTAGCCACTTAGAACTGAATTCGAACAATTTTGATGGGAAATTTAGTTAATTGGAGTTTTTTTTATTTTTGATAGACTAAAAAACGTTGGTTTCTAAAACATAATCCAAGAAAATAAAAACCGTATCAATAAAATTTAATATTTTAGTTTATATCAATTTTGGATTCGAATCCAGTCTCTTGGACGAGCTAAGTCCTTGCTGCTAGATTCTCATGTCTTGATTAAATTGTTTAATATTAAATAACTTTGTTTAATTAAGATACCGTTTAAACTGAATTAAAGGCTTTATCTCATGAGCCAAATACGGTTAACGACATTTAAACTCTTACAATGAGTGAGAATTCGAACGCAATCTTAATTATTTGTTTATACTCACGTTAAATTCCGATGTCTCCTTTGTTTTATAACATTGCCGGAACTTGAGAATGTTTTATGTAATAAAAATATCTTACAATGAAAAATATAAAATCTGAAAGTCATCGTATCTTAACTTCATTCAAGTTAAATGCGCATTAGACAATTTTTTTCTCGATGTATTAAAAAACAAAAAAGGTACGTTTGTTCAGGTATTACAACAGTGGAAACACAGTAATATCCAAAATACAACAAAACAACTTGTGAACAGATTCTGATATTTATGACAATCTTAAATATCATAAGAAAAAGTCTCACGTCGCTCTCAAAAGTGAAACTTTAAAGATAATACAAACAATGGATTATAAATAAGACGTGTCAAGTTTGACTACCGTAATTATTTATAACAAAAGAAAAACTTATCTTAGCTAATAATTCTATTTAATTATTTATAATTTCCAGTGAAAAGAAAGCTTTTCCTATATCATCATTTATCTCTTATTAATATTATAATTATATATTAATACTAGCTGTTGCCCGCGACACCGTCCGTGCGGAATTATAAAAACACTTAATTAGTAGCCTACGTCTTCCAGACTATGTTCTACATTTATGCGCAATTTCTGCGAGAACCATTAAGGTGTTCTATAGATACCTTCAAACAAACATCCATTCATCTAAACATTCGTATTTATAATATTAGTATGAATTATTAAGATTAATTTACGTTTGAAAAATCGATCAATACGAAAATTGTTATACAACACACAACGTGTTATAATTTCTTCACATAAGTCGATGTATCGTAAAAATACATAATACATAAGTTCTTATTAAGGAAATAGTATAAAAGCGATGTATTCTCTGATTGCAAAATCAAATTAAGTATACGGGATTACAATATCCCTTGATTTTGCAAAACAAAACAATAACGCGATTGCTTTGATATTTGACAACAGTCGTAACATTATCTTCTATAGTACGAAATTAGATAATCGTTCAAAGAATATAAAACCTTATTAGAGTTACATAAAGTCTATATTTGTTGTTCAGTGTAAGTTAGTGACAGAATAAACCGAGTTCACTTTCAAACGCACGGAATATAATAGCCGTAAAGAGGTCCATAATACAATCCCATCTGATCTAGAACTGTCAGTCAACCGTCTCGCAAGGTGTGAGCCTGATTTAAATCTCTTTAGCATCGCGTTACATTCACGATAGACAAGTTTGATGAAGCATCCATAATACTGTCGATCATTTTATACGTACATTATGAAATTAAAAAAAAAACAAACGGCTTACTAACAGGTTTACTCCTTAAATACAGTTAGATCATCATCATCAGCTTACTATACGTAACCACCGAGGGGCTCGGAGCCTACCCCAAGTTAAGGGTGATTAGGCCATAGTCAACCACGCTGGCCAAGTGCGGGTTGGTTGACTTCACACATCTTTGAATTTCTTCTTTGATATGTGCAGCTTGCATCACGATGTTTTCCTTCACCGTAAGAACGTCGAATAAATGTACACATGTAAATCGGAAATCGAAAAACACATTGGTACAAGGTGGGATTCGAACCCAGGACCTGCAGATTGCAAGTCAAGTGCTTGACCACTGAGCCACTGACGCTCCGACGAAGATATGTTTAGTTAAACGCAATTCATACTAACAGCTGATTAAACACAAAGCTTTGCGTAAGTATTGTAAGTTATTTATTTGTAAATTTAGCAATACATATACGTATGTTGCAAATACGTCCACATTTTATCAAAACAATCAATCTAGATACACCCTACTTATAGACGGAAATATTTTGTAATATCTAAATGAACGTTGATGTAATTAATTGAAATTGCTTATAAATTGTCGAAACTTATTCGTTGATATGCTTAATATTACAAAAATATTCAAGTTTGTATTTATTGAATTACTCAAATGTATAAATTGGTCAGCACTAGGGTGACCATACTCACAGCGATTGATATGCAAATGGACCTAATATTCTACCTTACTATATATCTGTAATTAAATGTAGAGTTATGTCCTGCTCAATTTTTATTTAATTACATACAAAAAAATTATTCAAAATATTGAATATTAATGTATATGGTAACCCTACTTGGTGCATCGGTTACGGTGCGGTTCTGGCTTCGCGCCGGAAACCACAATTTCGTAGAAACAAATACACGTAAATATTACGACAAAGCTTCACACCTAAATGACGTGGCGAGTCCTGACGAACGACCAGATACCGCTATGCACTGTATTGCTTACATGTGCAACAGACCGTATTTTGTCAAATAAAGTTTGCTTTTGTCCCTTTAAAATAAGCATGTTGACTATCTAAAACATAGGGTGTCCGTAAACGATCTAATTGTAAATTTAGTTTGATTAAGTTGTTTAGCAAACATTTCGAATATAAACTTATTGTTCAATAGTGTCAACGAAAAAATTTCAATTTTTTTATCGTTTAATTCGCGAATTTTGTACGTATTTATCTTAAGATTTACGCATTGAAGAAAAAGCTTTAAAAACATTTTAAAAGTATTTTTTTTCAGATTTTTGTTAAAAAAGTCTCTTGTATTTACAAGAACAAAGGCGTGTTTAATTAGTAAACATAATAACCAAATAATTTTGGATGAGATCCAAATGTTTTTGGCATTAGGAACGTTAACAAAGCTAAAAGTACTGGTATAAAATAAATGAATTAAAAAAACAAAAAACTCAAGGTGCATTAACAGTTCACACAGGACACGTTTTATCGCTTATCGTTAAGACTTTACAGAATGGCTATTAGAGGGCCATTGGGTACCTGACTTATTTGTTCCGGTGTACGTCTTTATAATTAATGTGTACACAACCTTAACTCGTTATCGTTGTACGACATTATTTTTGCTGTTTTTATGTAATGTGACATAAAATACTTTAACTTAATCTTAAGTATTATTGAAGGGTATAAAGGGTGTTGTAAGTTTATAGTACATTGCCTCTACTATTGATTATATTCGTGGTAAGACTTGACCTTTTAACATTGTCAGTGCCACAAGTTTGATAAGCCCTTGTTAAAAACACTCTCAGTATTGACCTTTGAGTAAGCCAACAAATCATTCAATAGTAATAGCATTTAATATTTTTAATAACATTAATTATATTAGAGAGTTTGATTTCCAATGTAGCAGCGGTAGGAAAGACGAGAGACAGTCTTTTATCTATTAGATTGATGACTTGCTTATGAAAGGTATTTTTATGAATAACCGAAAGTGTACGGGAGATTTTTGTATAAAGAAGTAAAAGAAGAAATATTTGTCGTCATAGACCTATCGTAAATCATTTGATTGTTTATTTAATTTTTCTTATTTATAACAGATTTTGTAATTTAAATAATAACCGTAAAATTAAACTATTACAAACAAATTTAAATTGCAAATTTCGACAACATATTTATTTTATTAGTCATATATGTTTATTTTAGGTGATTAAATGTTATAAAATATTTAAACTGTTTCGCTAAATTATTTAATCACCTAAATTTGTAACATAACACACAATTCCATTGTCGATTTTCAGCCGTGTATAAATTCCAATGTATGCCTTAAAATATTGTAAAGATAAACAAAAGAATGCACTTTAAAATTCAACTGTAAGCAAATCCTAAGTTAAAGCGTACGAACTTTCAGACACATCATTACTTAAACATCAACATGGGATTTGTGGGATTGTGCTCAAGTCCTTGTTTATTCGTGAAAAAAAAGAAAACTTTACAGGACATATTTATTAACTTAAAAAGCTTAAAGTTGTCGTCTTAATAGCTTCTACTTAAACGAACAGTGTTAGATACTTGTAAAGGCTTAGTTCATTGGTATGCCGCGCGGTGTCGGCGAGTGACTAATAGGACTCTGTGGGCCGTCTTTGTCGGCGTGTAATGTTACCGTATGTTGCCCACGCTTGTGCGTTTGTTCCGGAAATCAGTGCTGTGGTGCACATTCGACACGACATCCGAACATATGACCATATTTACATTTTATTTTGTTAACAAATGTTTAACGACTTCTTAACGTAAGCTCAGTGTCGACTTTATTAAACTGCTACAGATAGTATACCATTATATTTTCCAAAGTCGTTGCCAATACAGAACATGCCCGTCCCTTGATATCTGAGAAAGCCTATATTTGAAGAGGCGTATTAGACCAAAGCTTAAAAGTAAAGCTTTTTAACTTTTTGGTGAAGATTTTTATTCGGCTAAACTTTATTTAGAGATAGCTAAATGCAGGCATCTTAAAAGATATCCAGTGTATTAAAATCAAATTTAAACACGAATGTATTTTGTAGACTTCATATTACAAGCAGATAAACTAAGAAAGTTTTAGAAAAAAGCTACCTTCACGGGCATCGGTCATAAATTTAATCTAAGGGCTTAATTTGAAAACGAGTTCGAAGTTAACTTTCTTTTACGCGTCCAATTCGAAAGACGTAATTTTATCTTAATAGTTTCACGGTTTTTATCCAAGAAACGGGTTTTGATTGAAAAATAATTTTATAATAAATGAACCGTTGTAACCGGAACGTTCTTTAATTCGTAGTAAACAACATGAAATAATTTGTTGCTCCGAATTAATTTGATTAATGGATAATTAAATATGAATAAAATTAAAGTCCAAAATCATATGTAAAATGAAATAAAAAAAATACCAAACAGACGAAAAATAAATCGGTGAAAATCTTTGAATTTTTCGGTTTTTGATGTTGATTTCAAGTTGCCAGTTTTGTACAAATCAATGATTGTTGTACTTTCTTCGACCTTTCTCTCCCTTTTAAGCTGTCCAACTTCATTCTCATTCTTACATTCTATCGTTCAACCAATAGTTACTTCAGATTTATGGTAAAATGTTATGAATGGTACAGATAAGTAAAATCACAATTTTATGTAACATAAATTAAATCAACCAATTACTATTGAACCAATTCTAAAATTGTTACATTGCTGACAATACTCTATTGTCAATCTGAATATGGGACGTACTTGTGTAAAAGTTTATTCTATAATGAATTGTACCATAGGAGAATTGTAAATAGCGAGTCCGTCACTGGAACGATTCCCACATAATTATCGTCTAACGACGCGTCCGCTTGACTCGCCGGCCTGACTCACCACTGGCTTGAGGTCAAGAGCACGCGTCGACGACTCGCCTACCTGATGAGGCTTGCGCGTGCCACAAGACAACGTTTATGTTTAGCTTTTTAATCAAAAATATTTTAATGATTTTTTTTTTGCAGTGCAAGACGTAGGAGTAACAAGCCTAGTTCGAAAAGAGTTACTACGTTCGCGAAAATCTAAGTATCATAAGAATTTACTTCTAAAATGTATAGATTTGCTTAATTTACATAATTGTTGGGCTGAGTGAGAAAGGAAGAGAAGATATTGTGTCGACCTCAATCTAGACCAACATTTAACATTACTGCTGCCGAAAAACCTTTATAAAACAAATTGCTATCCCTGTTCAAGAGTAGTAATGTGATCAAAGGACAGTATTTGGTGTAGTTACAGTGTTTTTAATTAGGAAGTACCTAATGGAAAGCTTTTTTAAACGATATTTATCAACGCTTTTGATGCTTACGGGTGTGAAAGTGATGAATGAAATCCATTCAATAATATTGATGTATCATTCAATGTTGTCAACTGTAGAACTTAGACGTAGTAAATAAACAACTACTGTTAGAAACCAGTTTCTCTTCCAAACAATTTGGACTTATATGTACATACCATAAACTCCATTGCACATCAGACTCATAAAAAAAGCGATTAAGCCCGTCCACACAGTGTCGCGTCACGTTCTCACGATTCTCTATTGGTTTTCATATCAATGGCCGCCGCCCACGCCTCCACTTTCATTTCGGGCCACGTGACCGTCGGTCAGGACCATCCTTCATTTCGAAGAGGTACTTCTAAGAGGGTACTCGATCCATCGCCATTCACGGCCGTAGGAATGTCTGCCCGAGGCATTGGATTTGCATTATTGTCACTTCCATCCGTCATAAGTTCAATGGCACGTATTGTGTTGAAACACAAAGATGTTTTGATATTATATCTCGCGTCCACTCGATGTTAAACATTCGCAGTAACTACGTCAATATTATTGTTAAAATGTTACTCTACGTATTGAAGATTTCGAGTGTTGATTGGAAATATTGTGGCTATTTGTTTTTAGGTTACAACTTGTAGTTCTGTTTTCTGGTTATTTTAATAAAACTAACATATTGCATCATATTCTTAGTAAAAATGTAGGTTCAGTTCTTCTCACCCTGACCAGATCGAAATTAATTGCTGGTTCTTGGTACAACATAAACTCGCTAATTGAACTTTATAAAGTTACATAGTTTCCTTCACAGATGAATGAATGAATGATTGTATGTTATTATATAACATCAAATAACAGTAATGAAAAGTATACGTCCATATCAAATCATTCAAATTACACACCCATCCGGTGTTTGCCATTGATTAATGGCCAACTCAATTTCCTTAATTGATGCAATTATAACTTCTTCAAAACATTTATCGATAATTAACACACAGAGTGGCGAACAAATAAGAAAGAGTATGTATTAGATCCTTACATCAACCTGTATAGAGCATAAGTACCTTTATATTGTAACTAGCTGTCACCCGCGACTCCGTCCGCGCGGAATTAGAATCAAACTTAATAAGAAGCCTATGTTTTTTTCCAGACTATTCTCTACATCTATGCCAAATTTCAGCAAGATCCATTCAGCCGTTCTGGAGATACCTTCAAACAAACATCCATCTATCCATCTAAACATTCGAATTTATAATATTAGTAAGATGGTAGAGTCAATTGCTACTATTTATTTTTTTTCAATTGGTGGGACTTCAGCCGAGAAGAATTGGCGGGTAAAACGCCAAATTTCCGTATCTCTCCGAATAGTTGATCATAGATTTTTAAACAGAACTTCTTCTAATGTTCTACCCTGTACTAACGCATGCTTTTTTACACTTTATTTTTATATATAGAGTGTCTACGAATCAAATGCCTTATTGAGATGCTGTATTATATTATTGCTTTTGTTCTAATGAATTACACTTAAGTCACTCCTTGGACCCTTCCTCTTTTAATTCACCAAAATCTGCAACAGATGTATCTTTTGCATGTAAAAGAAGATGGAAGGCTAGAAATGTGAACTTTTAACTTACTTTTTATATCAGAAGATGACAATCGAGCAAGCTGCCCTCTAAATTCGCCGATATAGCGAAGCGACCACTACCCATAGACACCCGCAGCTGTAAAATTAGGCCCATTATATTATATTAACAATGTCACTATGCTACTGAAAGTGAGACCTTTATAAGACATAACTTGTACATTTGCCGTTCAGTGTACGTCGTTAAATTTTGAATACTTTTTATGATTATGCCATTGGCGTGTCTGGTTTCAAACCTGTTCGCGACGGGCCACACACCTCGCAAGTACTATGGCACCCATTAATAACCGTACGTAAGCTTGAAGGACGCTTTGTTATTACATGAATTACAAATTACATGGTCAAGTAACAAGATATATTTGTTAAATATGTCACAGCTTTTACTTATTTTAGCATCACTTTAAATTGACTCCGAAACTAAATAACACATAAACAATATTGAGGTTACAATTTTTCTATGATGAAAATATTTTACATACTTTTTCATACTTTTTATGTTACGTCGAACGTTTTGAAACTAGTATTAGCTATAAATAAACAGAGAAGATAAGCTTAGTTAAAGCAGATAGCGCAAGTTTGTTACAAAATCAGGTCACGAGATAATACCAGATAACTAACCAAAATAATGGGATCATCTGGCAATGTGTTAGCAATACTGAAAACCATGACATACTAGCGCCCGCGACTCTGTGGTCGCGGAATTAAAAACAAACTGAATAAGTAGCCTATGTGTTCTTCCAGACTACGTTATACATGACAAATTTCAGCGAGATACATGCAGCCGTTCCGGTGATACCTTTAAACAAACATCCATCTATCAATTCATCAAAACATTTGCATTTATAATACTAGTAACAAAGTAAGAATTAGTAAGATATTTCAAACAAAATACAGACAAGAAAATAAGCAACATATAAACTTAAGTTCTTATTAATTGCTATCAAAAACTCCTTGAAATATTTATCGCTATGTTTACTTATACATGTAGCATGATTTTTTTATACGTCAACTTACAGATACGGCACACAAAGAAGTCCGACATAAGATAAATGCAAATATAACCCCAAAACGATTAAAATACCGATGCCAATATTTGTACACGATTCGCTTTTCACGACGCGGCATGTCAGGAATGCAGATGTAAGCCAAACCGCACCACCCACTGCCCGATCACTCGCCAGTATATAATGAATTATAAGAAATTATGCAAAACGCAGCACGATCTTCGCGCACTTTCGCTGAGACAGTCCAAAACGTCCTACTCGTGCGCTATCCAGTAATACGAGGCCTCTCGATTGATTTATTATTCTCTTTTTACGTCCTCGAAGCATCGCCACGAGGGGAGCGTGAGAGACCTCGTTTAATTGGTAACATGTGCTATTGCCTCGGACCACCCAAGGGTTCGCGCTCCGTCTATTCGTTTATTTCCCCATATCTTATCTGCTTGTAATGATCTAGTTGGGTCACTGAGCCATCCGTAAAGGGTATTGTGATGACTATTTTTTGCCGAAAATATTTTCGGCTGCTCTTAATCAATAAGTTGCCTTTGTCTTGTCCTCATAATATTGATTGACTGGTAGGATCTTTTGACATTTATAATCAATCTAGTATGTAATGATAACTCACCACATATACTAATATGTAATAAAACAAATTAAGAAAGTTTTCGTGTTCCAACATCTTGTTAGGGTTGTCACATTTGGAGTGAACCTTTGTTATTTCTTTTTATGATATACTGCAACGCTAACGAAATTGCAAAGCGCAATTTTAGTACCAATTTACCATATCCTATGCGGTAAAGGAAAATATCGTGAGAACTTGCGAAGAAATATAAAAGTACTATATTAGATGATGGATAATATATTCCCAAGAGCGATAGCCTGCGCCATTATAACATAAGTAAATTGTTGCAATTTTTCTGAAATACAAAAATCATCATAATTACACACACACAAAACTTGTAACCCAAAAGGAAAGGCAGAGACTACGGACATCTATTTGGCGTGGTCAAACAAACTTCCGTAATTCACTTTTCGCTCTTCACCGTCCTTAAAATCATTTTGACATATTAAAATTGAGCACTTAGAAAATAACAGTTGAAAGGGAAATAATCAAAGGTTACCATAAAATATGATCTGTTTACCCAGATCTGCAGAATGCAATTAAGTGTAACGAATTGTAAAAAGCCTAGCTTAATGACCGAGAGTACGACTTACGGTGTCTGTCGGTCGTGGGTCATTGTTACATTGGAACTGGGTCGAATCCTAGATCGATCATAACAGTGAGAACGGTAGTTGGTACTCTAACAATTTACAATAGTAGAGAATACTGAAGTTGGATACTGCAATTCTAAATGACCACATAACAAATGACAATCATGGGGCTTATTTTCTTAAGAATCGTGCGAAAGAACTGTGTTCTCATGTTAACAAAGTAAAAATGTTTAATTTCCTGCCAATCTCCCTAAGGTAATTTTTGTTGTTCGTATTTTTTTAGTTTTAAAAATGTTTAAGAGTAAGTGAGCATAGAGAAGAGAAGATGAAGTCAGACAAATTTTCCTCAGTGTACTGCTGAGAACGAGAAATGAGGTGTATTGTCATAATGATGTATTTCATAACTTATTTACAAAAGAGATGAGCTTCACGCGTCTCGAATTCGCGTTTATTTTTTTATCATTTGTTCGGATATGTGAGTGTTTGGACGCGAATGCAAAATATTTGTGGAGCACTCCGCGAATCCACTCCCGCGATTTGTTCACACGACTTAAAATTAAAATTTCGTAAGCATTTCAATAACAGATCCAAAACGAGAGCAACGGTATAAATATCTAAAAGATTAAGATTCGCTTTATACATTTTAATTAGCAAAATTAAATAACGAAATCATTGAATTTTGCGATCTAAAGATAAAAATGATTGCAATTATGGAGTTTGTTGACCTCAAAATCAGACAACAGTTATTTTTTAAATTAGTTTTGGTGTTAGTGTCCGTAAAGTCAATTTTCGTACACAAAAAATCCTCTAATTATCACCGAGACCATTAGCTGAAATATCTGTTCTGGGACTATGTACGGGTAGACAAATTAAAAAAAATAATGTAACCAGAATTTATACTGGTGTTTTCTAACCCAGCCAAAACAATGAACTCAGACGAAACAACAATTAAAGATATTAACAATAATATTCTCATTTATGTAACAAAGACTACATTGTTAAGAAGCAAAATCAAACATCAAATAGGTAATTGTACCAAGTAAGGAATATTAACATTATAAAATATTATCTGTATAAAAATTATTACATAAATATTTATGATTATAAAATTACTATCCTTCATTGCTGGTGATTGTAAACGAGACGTTGTCAATATTAATTGGTATCAAGTAAACTAGCGATTTGATTTACGTAAAACTTGTCCATTTATCCTCCTTATATGGTATAATTGCACGCTGAAACTTACGTATTTATTAATAAATAGTAAAGACTATACATTCCTTAATACGTTAGTTAAATAACACGCATACCACTTTGTTTAGAATTGGTAACTAAATTGTATACATAAGAATTTTTAATTCGAAAACATTCATTTGTTTTAAGTTACTTATGTACTTAGTGGCAGATTATATTTAAAGCATCTCTGCCTCAGGAACATGAAAATGTTTGGCTGAGGCGCGTCGTTTCTAACTTTTTTGGAACATGATGGACCAGAGTGTCGGTAACTTTGTTCTTTGGCCTCCCTTAAAGAGTAATTCAACGTTGGTCTGCTGCCGGCCTCTTGTAGTATATTTCATCTTTCGGTATGTCATCCTGAACAAGACCTACACAGAGTTTTAGCAAAATGTATCAGGTCCATGGCCACATTTTACTTTTGTTTGCGAAACAATAAATATAAATTTATAAATGCATACCTTAATCGCTTATTTTAATTAATATTGCAACACAAACGCGTAGTCTTTCGGCAATAATTAGGAAGGTTTGCGTACCGTTTTGGTAGAACACTTAGCAGTAACCTTACTAGTGAGAGGTGGTACAAAGTTGTTCGCTGTATTGAAATGTCTTACACCGTCTGACGCAATAATCACCTGCAATATATGGAACAAATAACTCGATAGCTACTGCATTCCTTCGCCATACTAAGCTACTTGATTTTCTAATCGCTCTTTTATCAAGATAACTCCATAAATTGTATTTAAAACATGAGTTCCTTATTTAAATTGTTTTATTTGATGTCATAAATGATTAAGCGTGTAGTCTTGAAGGTCTTCATGTTATTTCTTATCGTCATTTGTTTATTTTTTATAATAATTTAAACGTCGAGATGAGGGTTTTTTATATTATAAGGTGGCAAACGAGCGAGCTGCCACCTGAAATCGCTGAAATAGCGAAGTGACCGTTGCCCATAGACTTACGCAATTGCATATGCGTTGCCTACCTTTAATCGACGGAGGAGAGGATGCACAGAATGAAAATTGATTACTTGAAGCTACATTCAGAGTCATGTGTTAAAGTTTGCAATAGTCCTTTAGTATAGTTGTATTGTAAAATATTCCACAACGCACTCATCCAATGCATTCACGAAACTAAGCATCTTACTGTGTTCTTAGCTTTCTT